>NC_046657.1:124452673-124456189 GCF_010883055.1 Belonocnema kinseyi | reverse complement strand
CCGCTGTGGCATCCGATATGATGGAGCTATTACAGCTTCCGGTTTTGAATAAGAAAAATTCATTTTTAAACTTGAATTAAATCACAATATTTAAAAATTTGAAAGTGAACAGATACCTAGTAAAACGTTTCTGAGGAGGTTTCCCGAAACCCCGTTGCCCGTTTTCCGATGATTTCTGAGCCCCCGCCCCCAAATGGTCTGTTTTTCTGACCTCCTGTAGTTCTTGATAACTTTCTGGAGGAAAATTGACCTATCACACCAATCTCAACAAACCACGTGGTATTTAGAAGGCACCAAAACAAGAACAAAAATCACTTCAATAAGACACATTTTTCCCAATTATTCTTCGTTTTTTCATCTGTGTTCTCCGTTTAGATTTTATTTATTAGTTTATTGGGATAGTTTCTAGAGATTGTCTATCATTGATGTTTACATAGCTATATTAACTAAATTTGAAAGTTGGCTGGGGTGATTATTTCAAATTTCACATTTCGGTCTACAATGGTGGGCCTCATCAGTGATTAATTTATATTCTGCAAGATATTAACAAAAAAATATTTTTAAGGGACGCAGGTTCAATTAAAAATTAATTACATTATTTATTCTAACCCTAAAGCCCAAATTGACATACAATATTGTACAAAATTATACCTTTAAAAATTAAAAAAAGATAATATATTTATAAATAACTAAAATAATTGGCTCATATTCACACAAAAAGACACCTGTGATGTGAATAGAAACACTTATATTTTCAAAAAACTGTGGATTCAATGACACATTTATTTTATCGGTTCAGTGTTATTCTATTTTATTTCGCCAAATTATGTTCTGGCCTACTTCTTAAACACTTTTAGACTCAACTGTAATAGTAATTAATTTTTTTTAACTTATTTAACATAAAAATTTAATAAATTACCCAAAATTTAGTTCGCAAAATTATTGAATTTAATCAAACGCATTCGACAGTTTTTATACTGCAAAAGTAACTTAAGTATATTATATAATTATATAATTTTTTATTTCCGTACCCATAGAAATCTCAGAATATATGCTAAAGGTTCTCAAAGCTCTGAGAAGCTCTACAAAATTCTCGGCAAGCACTCAGGTAGATATTTTGAAAAGTTCAGATAGGTCGTTTAAATGGTATGAAGGCCCTAAAATGTCCTTTGCAAAATTTTAATAAGAATACGATCATAAATAACAAGCGGAACGGCTGAAATTTGAATAAGAATCCGATCAGAAATAACAAGCAGAGATTCTATCTCAATGGGCAGTCGTCATTTCCTCCACGGCTATCTGCGCACCCTTCCCCTTCCAGTGTGCAAAAACACTACCCCTCGCTGAATTTGAAGTTGCTTCAGGCCCTCGCCTCGATGCTACGTCCCCTATAGAGATAATCCCTTTGTCTTCCAACTTATATCTATTTCTTTAATTAATTAATTCTTTGATTAATTACAGTGTAATAAAGTATAAGTATGATATATGAACATTTAATGGACGAAAAGTTGTATCTATTTTTCTCGGATTTATAAACCATTTGAAATATTACTAAATTTTGAAGTGATGCTTGATCCCCTAGAACATCCATATTAATAGCATTGAAAATTTGAATCTAACAGTTGTGCAGTGTTTTTGATAAATTAACCTTTTACCTCACTCGTGAAAAGAAAATAGAAGCTGAAAATAATTTATGGCAAAAAGAATCAGAAAGGAAAATAAATATTGTTTAGGTACTTACGTAATTGTCTGCGTTTTTAAAATTCATTTTTGATGTAAAAATGGAAAGACGCTATAATTTTGAAATTGCTTCTGGTCCTAAATCGACTACTGTGATTCGTTTATGGGAGCTCAAAACTTTGAACTCATACCTTCCACCAATAGCAGTAAACTCCTATTCCGTGAAAACTCATGATGGCGACAACCGCCTGAAGCTGTCATTGTATGCGAACAGAAAACGTCGGTGTATATGAAAAACTCATGAGAGTGTAAGAGAAATAGATATGTCCATATCTCTCACTCGCGTGTGTTTCTGCTTTAAGCCGCTGTTTTTTCCCCACATAAGAGTGCATCTTGAATAACACATAACCGTAAAATGAAATAATTTGAAATACCAAACTATAATTTACTATAGTTACTGCTGGAATCAATTAAATTGAGATGCTTTGGGAAGCTTTATTTTCGGTGAGTGCATTTCTTATTTGCATCAAATCTTTATATACACTGTAATAAAAATCTGCTAAAAATTACACAAGACTCTCAAAATTGTACCATCCATCCGTGTAAGTTTTCCAAAACACGTAAATTTATACTGATGAACGATGTCATTTTGCGTCAATAAATTATTTTGGCAGACCATTTTAAGAGCCTTTTATTAGATTCTATTTATCATTTTGATACAGAAGAGCATGAAGAAAATTATTTATACTTTTTAGAACCTTTTAAAGACTATGAATTCGAAATAATTGAAGAAGATGGTAAAAACGAAGATTTTATAAATAGTGACGATGTTGCAGGAGTTTGCAAGGTTACTGACGCAGAAATTAATATGGACCGAAAAAGAAAAGCTGTTGAATTTTGGAAAAATGAGCATGGTAGAAAAAGCATAAATTGAGTACAGTTCAAAAAAACTTTAGATTTTTTCATCTGAACGACAATTAAGAATATGGGCGCAGCAACTAGAAGTAGGTGCAACTAGGAATACTAAACTAGCATACTTAAATTAAAAAATATCATTGACGGGTAGCTAGCTCTTAATCAAGGGTATTTGATGAAAAAATCTAATCACCCTCACTCTAATTTTAATTCGAATAGTGAGGCCCTTTTGAATGAAATTGACCAAATTCTAAAATTTCTGTGTGATAAATCATGTTAAAAAACACATTTATTGCTGAAAAAATTAGGGATGTAACCCCATATAGTAAATGTATTGCAATTATTACTATGTTTTGATGACAAATCAGACGCAGTTGTTTTGTTTTGATAGAGCTATTTGTTTCGAAGAAATGAAAAAGAAAATTTTTAGATTCTTTACTTTAGGGGAAGTTTTCACCCACTATATATCAATTTTTGCGAAAATAAAAAACACTATGCCTCTTATTTTTGTTGCTCTACAACATATATCGAAATTAAGAAAATCGGAGGCGGACACCTCGATACCTTCCCTCATGGGTGTTGCTATCAGGATCTTAGCCGATGAAGAATTATGTTTCTGAAAAAATTGGAGAACTTTTGCACATAATCTCGTTTTTTGGTTTACAGAAAGTTGACAAATGTCTGTCAGGACTTCATATCCAAAAACTAACTATTTGACATTCACACATAATTACTCAGAGTATTCAGGATTTCGCAAATCTAGTGAAAAGAATGATAATTGCTGCTTATTAAAGCATGACTCAGTAGTACTCTGACGAAGGTACGAGGGTAGTTCAATAAGTCCTTAGAATGAAGTATAAAAACAATTTTTTTTGAGTAAATTTTTTTTTATTTTTCAACATAATCTCCTTGGAGCTCTAT
>NC_046657.1:124422289-124452573 GCF_010883055.1 Belonocnema kinseyi | reverse complement strand
CTCATATGGAGTTAAACCCTTTAAATGAAAATGTTTGATTACCGCTCTGACCTCGTTTTTTTCCATTTTTCTTAACGAACAATTTTTTTTTTCAATTGGTTAGAAAAACACGTAAACTCAGAAAATGTGGACTGTGACTGCACCATATATCTAGTCGGGAGTGGGGCTGACTGAAAACAGATGATTTGGAGCGATTCGCGCGCCATCTGTTGGTCATTCTAAGGACTTATTGAACTACCCTCGTATTCACAGAAAGGGATACCATCTTATTAGAAGTGAAGCACTTTACAAATACTGAGCCATTATTTACAGAGCCGCGTAATTCAAAGAATATTTATAATTTTCTAGGCAGTAAAGCGAAACTTTCAAGGACCAAAAAAATTGAACTTAAAGAAGTTTGAAGAAAATGTGTCAAAATTAAACAAAAACGTGATACGTTCTTTATTGTTGCAATGATGCATAAGAAATAATTGAATGCCACATAAAAACAGATATCAAATTTTTCTTTTTTTTCTATAGTATCTGTAAGTTCATCAGTAAATAGGATTCAAAAGTGTTCAGCATTCTGGAATTTTTTACGTATCGCAATTTGGAAAAAAACCGTTTCTTTCTTCGTCTAATCCTGCAAAGTAGCTTCTGTTATAGATTCTTTACATATGAATATATTTTACATATTGTACAATGAAATAGCTTATTGTCCATCTACTTCCAGAAGGTCGTAAGCCACACAATGAAAATAATTTATTTACTATAGTGATGAAAATGTGATATTAGCAGAATTATGGATAAATGATATTAGGATTTATAATTGTATAGGAAATTTTTAGGGTAACTTTGTGGCTTATCCTCTCGAACTAGATGGACGATATTATTATTATTAAATTTACCGTGATTTATTGCGATGTAATGTGAGTTATCTAAATGGATTTTATACCATTGTTTTGTAACTGAGGTTCTTGCAAAAATAAATCTCATCATTGATGAGTAATTCGTATCTGAGAAAATGTAGCACTTTTTTATAAATAATCAGACGATTTTTTGTATACCTGTTACATTACAAAAATTGGATGAGTGGTGAAAACCGGAGTGGCTGTTTAATTTTTTTTTTATTTATATATGACCCTCACAGAAATAGTATATGTGACAACCAATCTGTAACATTTATAGAACTTTGGTACGCTGCTTTATAATAAATCGCAATGACAATTCTATACCAATTTTTTAACTTTTCTCGAAGCGTCATGTATCAAATATGAAACAGTGGCACTCCTTACAGCAATGGGATATCCCGAGATATTTCATTTGACCCCATTTATGTCCAGGTTTGTTCCAGGGATAACCCGTCAGAATAACCTGCGTGGCGGAAATTTTAATATCCCCATAGATAGCCGCGGGATGTCAATGTGATGTTTCTGGGCCATTCGTCAAATTACGGAATGAAACTAATTCATGAAATTCAAGAAAATCGTGGAATTTCTGGATTTCAAGAAATTTAAGGAATTTCTGGATTTCACGAAATGCAAGGAATTCATCAAATTCAATGAGTTAATGAAATTGAATGCAATTACGGAATTCACAGAATATATAGAATTCATGGAATTTCACAAATGCCGTGAATTAATTGAATTACTTGAATTCCGTAAATCCCTTGTGTTTCGTGAATTCCATGAATTCTGCTAATTCCGTGACTTTCGTGTACTTCTTTATTTCCACTAATTTTGCGAATTCCCGTGATTTATTTAATTCCGTTAATTCTTTAATTCCATAAATTCCGTGTTTTCAGTCAATTCCGCGAATTGCTTGAATTCCATGACTTCTGTGAATTCAATCTTTTCCGTGAATTCCATAATTTACGTGAATTCCATTCATTCCATAAATTCCGTGAAATCCGTGAACTCCGTGGTTTTCATTAATTTCGTGAAATCTGTGAATTCCGTCATTTTAACGGATTGCTTGAATTCGACAAATTTCTTCAGTTCTATGAATTGCTTGAATTCCATCAATTCCGTGATTTCCATCAATCCCTTGAATTCCATAAATTTGGCGAATTTTATGAATTCTGTAAATTCCATCAATTTCGTGAATTTCTTCATTTCCATGAATCCCGCGAATGTCATGAATTTCATGAATTCCATGAATTCTGGAAATTCCTGGAATACGGAGAATTCCCTGAATTCTTTGAATACCACTAATTCTATGATTTCCTTGTGCACAATTTTCGTTTTATAAACGCTCTAATACATGTCTTGTAGAAGTATTATAGAATTACAAACATTTTTAACAGTGTACATAATGTATTATGATAGTAATATGGTTCATCTGCTTGCTACATGACTTATATAAAAAAAATATCTCATGGAATAGCGCACATTTTTTAAGATTTTCAATAAGGCTTGTCACCAAACATTAAAAATTAAGAGTTTCTGATATACTTTTCTAGAGAAATGTTACTATTTACATGTCTGCCGTTTGATTTAGAGCAAAAAATATTGTTTCTCCTCAGGAAAATGTCTGCTGTTTTCACTTCTTTATAACAGTTGTTGTTAGGAATAACAAATATTAATATGAACAATTTGGTGTGATTTTTAATTCCTTTGAAGCAATATTTAAAACATTTTCATTTTTCCTTTATATATTAAAATGTTTTATTGGTAGGAATATTTGGACCTGGGCTATTTTATATAGCTCGCTACATAATAATTTATTGAAACATTTTTTAATATATTTTTTATTTCATTTTCTATTTTTTATTATCATTTCTTATTTCATTATATGAAAGCCCAGCTCATTTCGAATCATTTTACTGTTTACAGCATCTAATAAGGCAGGAGTTAAAGGATCAAATCAGGGGCTACATTTCGACTCAGAATTGAATATCGTTTATCCGCCCAAGGCTCAGGTAAGAAAGTAAAAGTTTGTTTGAGAAGACAATGAGCATCATCTATGATATAGCACTCAGCAATACGTCCTCTGAGTAACAGGTCGTATTTATAAAAATTATTTTGGCTGACATACCGTAGAAAACCTTTATTCAGTCTTCAAGATTGCCACTTTAAAAGTAATAATTTGAATGCTGCTATTAAAGCTTCCCAGTTAAGAATTTTTATTTGAGAAACGCATGAAATAAAAAATGAAAAAGCCAGAAAAACACTGCGCGAGAGGTCACAATTATGGGATTGAAACACCTAACTTGTTCCGTTTGATCATGCCATTGTCAGAGGTTGTGTCACCTTGCTATTCGATTTCGTTGTCAACTTCTGATTCGACTTCAAATGATAAATGATATTGGTATTTGGTTTCACATTATTTTTAACGGAATTATTTGCTTTCGTGTGACAAAGAAATAGTAAGGAGTGTCCGGAAAGAAGTTTTGCACTGAAAAATATTCGGGACTTTCCTGTTCAATGGTAACGTGACAATTATTAAATCCTCTTTGATACTGTTTTTGGCTTTGCGTTCCGAATCCCCAAAGCAGTAGAAGTTATCCTTTAAACTTAATCTCTATCTATTAGCAGTTAAAATATTGTTCTATATACTTTTGGATACCCGAAATCGGCCATGCCATAGAAAATTTTTGATTCCATTGAAGCTGCTGATGCATTAAACGAAAATATTGATTTTAATTTATTTTTGGTTACGTTTCAAAAGATATTTTCGCTATCTAATAGGGGATTCCAAAACGAAAGACGGAAACAGCATTCCTAGGTATAATTCCAAGAACTTGGATAGCAAAGGCGTGAGCAAGCTCTAAGAGATCGCTAGTGTTTGCCAAACATACTAACCAGATCACGTTTCCGAGCCAATGGGCCTTTCTTTTTCCGTGCCACGTGGTATCTCCACTCCACTGCCTGCAATTTGCTTCGAAATGAAACATGCTAGAGTGGGGCTCTAGCCTTCTTGGCGATATAGTCTGCATGCTCGGTAAACTCTAACGATTTTTTGGAGGATTCCTGTCACACTCTCTACTTCCAGAAATACTACTCCTTACGCTTATTTCGTGGTTGGGAATTTTTCATATATTCATTGTATAATTTTTTGTATTCTGCATTGTATTCTTCTTGGAATTCTGGAAGGTCTTCTTTAAAATGTTGGTTTGATAGATGGGCTTGATCGCGTAATATAAAGGCCGCTTCAAGGTGTGCTACGATTCTTGCTTTTTTATTTGCTTGCTCATCTCTTATTGCAGTGCTTGTTGATCCACTTGTTGATTCAGTTTTCATTCGATTGGCTTTTTTCAACATATCAATTCTTTGAACATCTTTTTCAAGTTTGTCTACACCCATAATCTTCATATCTTCAGTGCTTAGTTGTACAAAGAGATTGGAACGTCTCTCATATACCATATTTAAATCGTTAGACACAGTAGTAATTGGTCTAATGTGATATTTCTGCCTATATCCAAAGATCACATCTCCTCTTCGGAATAAAACTGAAGTCGCGTGGAATCCAGTCAACCGGTTTATATAGTATCTTCGTATATGTTGCACTTCTGGCACACTTAATTCATTATATTTCAATTCCTCGATAGGAGGAATTCCGTTTATCTTGTACTCAGGAAATAGTTGGTCTAAAGTAATGGTCTGCGAACTTAATTCTGTAAGCAAAAAAATCAGAAGTAGATGAATTTTTATAGTTATAACAGCGATTAGGACCTTTAAGATCCAGGTTCTAGGGTCCGGGTCCGGGCCCATTATATACTTAAAATTACGGATTGGAAGCCACACCCTCTACATTTTTAAGGATTTTAGTGCGGGTCTGACCTTTCAATTCAAGAGCGAGAGGGAGAGGCCGTCATTTTTTAAAACAAATTTCAAGAACTGCTATGAAATATCTAAAAACAAAACACTCATTTTCGTATAGAGGAAAAGTTCCTAAAATAGAAAATATGGACATTTAACAAAAATTATTACTATTTACAATTTTATAAAGAATTTAAGTTTTATTGATTTTTTAACAAACCAATTTTTCTTTTTTGCGGGGTCCTTTCTTTTCATCTCAAATATAATATCGTGAGACAAGATATTATCATAAGCCAACAATTATCACTATAATAAATCATTGTTTTTCAGAAATTCAATTATTCCGCATTTTTGAACATAGAAAATTTGTCAACTAAGAAGCTTAACTTTCTTCAAATAAAAGACGGAATTTTAATAAAACACATTATTCCCTAAATAAACAGTTGAATTTTTAGCTAATGGTGATGTATTTTAAACCAATGATAAGATAGGTCAATTTTCATTTTTAAAAATTGACATATTGAAACTTTTAACAAATTACTTGGACTTAACTAAGTGGTTGAATTTTCAAGCAAAAGATTTTATTTTGAACGAGGAAGATTAATTTTTAATAAAAACAACTAATTTTCAACATAATAGTTCATTTTGAAACAGAATATAAGAAGGTATAAAAAATAGTTCAATTTTCATTGCCGTAGGTTGTATTAAAAAAAACGAATATTCAGCATAGTACTGAATTTTTAACCAAAAAGATAATTTTTTAAATTAAAATTATCTTTAATCGGAAAAATGAATTTTTGACTAATGATTTCAATTTCTGACCAAGTAAAACTTTTCGCTCAAGAAAGAAATTTGTTAACCACACTGTTGAATTTTCAAGTCAAAATGTTAAATTTAATATTTTACAGTTATTTTGTACATTTGCTGCCGCTATAATATACTAATTAATGTTGGGCTGCTCATCTGAAAAATGACATCGAAAAAGTTTGTTATGGATTGGTTTTCGGAATATAAATTTCGAATAAAGAGAATTTCAATGATCACTTTACTCTGAGAACCATATCTCAATTTATAAACGACCAGTCTGGTTCGCAAAGGTATCAAGGAAAATATGATCAAATCTGCACCGAATATTAGTGCCATTTTGCCTGAACAATTTGCTTGTTGAGGTGAATGGAACCATGCAGATCTAAATTTATTGAAGAATTATAGCATCAAAATAGTTTGATTCTTTTTTTTTTAGTTGAATTTCGAACTAGAAAAGATTAATTTTCAATCAAATATCAAATAGTTACGTTTGCAGTTCAAAACGTCATTTCCATCTAAAGAGATTAACTTTCAAATAAATTAATGAATCTTGAACAATAAAAAATTGATTTTTGACAAAGTAGTTCCACTTGGTTGTTAAATGAGCTATTAAACATTTTTAGTCAAACTTATTTGTTATTGAGAATGCTTATGCTGAGATTCGAGAGGGAAAAAGTGGAAAGGAAAACTCTGTGAATTTAGCGGTAAGAAATAATATGTTACTTTATTGTTATCTTCTGAGTATTACATTGTTTTTAAATAATAAATACTAATATGAGGTTGTCTATCCACTTGAAATTTACTTTGTGAAAACCCCTGAAACGCGTCAACTTCAGGATTTGATTTTCTTTTGAATAACATTATTTTTGTTTATATTTTATTGTTTTTGCAATTTCTACAGAAAAGAAATTAGATAAAAATGTTAACCGTTTTGAAAAATAATTGATGCCACCCCCGTAAGTTAAAATTCTGTCCATAATATCAGCGTTTAGTAATAAATAATCTCCAAATTAGTTTCAACAAAAATTTTACGTAAAAACAGAGATATCGTGAAAAACTGTTTTTGGGGTGAACTTAAGGCGTGCTTTTAACGCCTTTAAAGTGTTTATTAGCATAAGATTGAATATAGGTTTTTTGTATTAATTTGTCCTCTGCAACGTAGCGAAATTTTATTGAAATCGTTGACTGACACTTTGATACTATTCCTCGTGAGTAGAGAGCAGGAGAGCCCAGTCTGAAGTTGCGCACTGAGACTAGGTTTGGCTCCCTAATTGCGGAGAACTGCCGCATGTGGAAAAGTGGCAGAAGAGCGCGCGCACGCTGGGCAGATACGATGCTCTCCCACCACTTCTTCTACTTTAATAATGACAATAAAAAATTTGAGTTTTCAAGAAGAAAACCGATTACAGTTTCAAAGACGATATATTAAGTAGATAGTTTAAAGTTTTGTTAATAAAACGAGACGAAAATAAATGAGTTTAAACATTCAGATGATACAACTGAGAATAAATTAAACCACACTTTAAGATGAGATCTCGACATTTTTGTTCGGCTTTGGTAAAAGACACAATTTTACTAGATCCTGGATGAAACTCAACGAAACGACTTAAGGGCCACTTTGTGGGATGTGATTTTTGATTCCGGATAAAAGCGAGATCACCAACTTCAAGTGATGGATAAGGAGTCCTCTGATTAGAACGAGGTTGAAGCTCTTTTAGGTAATCCGAGGAACAAAATTGCCAAAAATGCTGACGCATTTTTTTTAACAATTGACATCGAGATAAGCGATTTGAGGCAAGGTCCATATAACTTATCTCATGGATACTGTTGAGAGACTTCCTAGTTAAAAAAATGATGTGAAGTAAGAGCCGTAAGATCGTCGAGATCATCGGGCATGAATTAAAGGGGTCTTGAATATAAACATGCCTTTAGTTAGACTACAAATGAGCTCATTTCTTTGTATGTAAGGGTAGTATCTCCGATGACTTGCCGAAAGTGTTATTTCACTGACTTTACTACTACTGCCACTTTATATCATACGAAGCGACACATGAAGCTATAAGGGTTGACTCCTTTGAAGCTGCGAAAAAATCGTTCTAAGTTTTTACCTTGATCGCTGGTCAAGGTAGCATAAATTCCACATCGAGAAATGAATCGGTAATAGGCAGCTAGAAAGACATCAGTCATATAGTCGGAGTCAACTTCAAAATAGGCCACTTTTAGTAGAGCAGCAAACGAAGACTGCGACGAAGCTATTTTACGATCGATAAACACGACACTTCGTTGTTCACATGTAAACCGTTCCAGTATAATCCACGATAGTACGTGAAAACGGTCGACTCGAAATAGAGCGAATTGCTGGAAGGTCTGATATTAATACTTCAGGCCTTGCAGCTCGCCGCCGTAGACATGGTAAACATCAATGAATAAAGGCGCTTACAATCCAGTACAATCCAGTGTGCTCCTGTGTGCAAGCAATCATTGAGCGAAACTCCAGCTTCAGTCTTCTGAGATCCCTTCAATACTAATCTCAACTTAGTAGTGACGCTTGATTCACGAAATACCTCTTAATGTGGAAGTTGGAAGAATGGAGGAGAAAACGACGAATGGAAAACCCAGTGTCAGGAACAATGTGGCCAAGAATTTTGTATTCCTTAAGAAATTCCTCATTAGCCCTTGAGAGGAAAGCGTCGCTCACGAGGCACCTTTCCATGCATTAGAGCATCTAGAATGCCGGCCGAAAAGAATGGCTGATTGATGGAATGCCTTGCTTCATCAAGAGGCGAACAATATATCAACTTTTAGGATAGCGTAAATAAGTTAACACGAATAAACCCACATACTCCTGTTCTTTAGACGTCAGTATGGATTTTGATGGAACCTCTTGTTACTCCAAAAACCTTTACAGGTCAAAGGCTACGTTGTTTTGCACAAAAACATGCATCCCTAGTACTGAAGACGAATCTTCAGTTGACTCGGGTAATAAAAGCGACTGCTTCAATTAACACGTCAATTACTTTCGAATTTTCGCAGTCTGGGTCCACTAGATTTAAACCTAGAAGATGAGACCAACTTACATTGCCCTTTTTCAAACGTGGGCAGTATCGAATAAGACACGGTGGCTCGAGCGCGTCTGATTAATACTAATAGTCGGATTTAAGACGTCGCGCAAATATACACGACACTCCATCCTGAATTGATGTGCAAATTTCTGCATTGATGGTTAACAAACCTAATTCACAGCTTGAACGCACAAATTTGAGTCGCTGTTCAAAAGACTCATATGCGAGAGACACTGCAGAACCTTGGTGAAGAAGTACACCCACAAACACTGAAGCAATACTAAATTAACTGATCTTAATAACAGCTGTAGGTAAAAGACCGTTTACTCTAGGTCGAGTAATGCTGATTAATGCTTCTTTAAGAGTGAGATGCCTACACGAGGGCAAGAGTGTCAATTGAATGAAAGAATTTGCCTTTATAAACTTGGTACCATTCTTCTGTTTGGGTGAAGATACCATCCTTAAAATATGTGAATTCTGCATCTAAGCGTGCTTTCACATACTTAACAACCTGTTGCTAGAACTTTCAATTATTTGCTTCGAGTGTCCCTGATCGTGCTTTGAGCATATCGTGTGCATGTACTTTGGGAACCAATTGGAATGAAATGTCTTAATGTTGTCACAGGTAATCATTGCACAGTAAACGGCTTTCAAGGATATGCGCGTACGGGGAAATCAAGTACACTGACTCGAAGCGTTACACAATTTGTTAAAAACAAACTGAAGAAACCCGGGATGTTTTACCCGGTTTTCAAAGGACCAAAAAATGTTCGCTAGCGAGATAACTGTCTTCAAGAAAAAAAAACGTAATTTTTCTAAACTTTTTTAACGAAAAATACATTGAAGGACAGCTTACCTCTAAATCTGATATATAATTATTATGTGGAATTGTCTACCAAAGAGACGAGACAATTTAGAATTTAACTTTCGGACGACGAATACAATTTTCCCGCAAAACATATTTAAAACTTATTTCAGTTTTGACTTTATTGTTAATTTTAACAATATACCCAAATTTCTGTCAATGTGTAAGGTTACGGTATTTTATTAGGACGCTCACCTAATTTTTGTGAGCAACCAGAAAATCTAGATATATTTTGCTCCCGCAAAAAAATTAATCCGACTAGACTAGAGTGGAATCTCGAAACATTTCAAGAGAAATCAGACAGTTTCTTTTTATTATAAATGTCCCCTACGCCGTCAGAAATACGCTGATAAAAATGTGTTTTTTACAATGTATACTTTGAAGTAGATAGCCACGATTGTTTCAGAGAAATTGTTAACTGGGCTGGATTTGAGTTTCTGTGACAAATTTGATTAAAATGATATAGAGGATATTATATAAATATATATTTACCAAAAGAATCAAGAAAGACGGCTAAAATAAAGAATAGAGAACCGGTAGCAACCCTCATTTGCTATAATAGATTACACTAATTTACTGAAGACTGCATTAAGAACGTGACGGAAGAAGAAATAATTGATAAAACGTTGTCCTATATATACCATTGGGCCACATTTATTCCAGCGATATAAAACGTTCTGGGCAAGTAAAAAATTTAGCAAATAACTCATAATCGTTTCCATTACGCACTCATGAATATGTGTGATTAGTAACAATATTCGTATTTACAATGATACTATAAAAATATTGCTTGCGCATTGAGATAGAACGGTTGAAGTGGGGAGAGCGTTCTTCATGTCTCTATACTACATGTATCACGTATTTGATGTATGGATTACATTCAAGGTTCATTTTATCTCCTTTATTGGCCACCCGATATCTTTTTATTTTATAGTTTTAAACAATGACGAAAGAATTTAACTATACAGACAGAAGAAAGTTTCTTCAATTAAAGAACAATTTCTGTAAATCAAAGAAATTCGCGTATTCCTATTCAGTTTTATATGTTAAAGAACGTCTTTTTTCTAGGGAGAAGAAGGACTTTGTTATATTTGGCTGAAAAACAAGGGATTGAAAATTTGGTAGAAAAGCGCAAAAATGGTATAAAATTGAACGGTTAGATATTAGCAAAATAGTTCAATATTCAAGCAAAAAGATGAATTTTCCTGCAAGCAGATTTATTCCAGTGGAAGTAGACTGGAAATGAAATAGTCTGGAAGAATTTGACGAAATAACCTTTTTACTCACAAAGACTAATTTGTTGTTCCCTAGATGTTAAATTAACAATATTTAGGACCTGAAGTTATTTTAATAAATTATAAACAAATTATTATTTTCTTAATCACTTATCAGCGAAAATACCGAAGATTTTGCAAAATGTTATTTCTGCTTCTTTCGAATGCGAAGAGATTATTATACGATTTGCAAAACTGTGTACATAAAAAAATTGCCGTTTTTTTTAATGAATGTTACATTTTTGCAATTTGCTGCTAAAAATTCATGCAAATCGTCTAAAGTTTCTTTAAAGCGCATGGATTTTTTGAAAATCCTGCAAGCCATCAAAATCTTTGAAAGTTCCTTAAAATCCCGTGAAATTACATACAATATGATGATATTTTATGAAATCCCTCGAAATTTTCTTAATTTTATGAAATCTTTTCAAATATTTTAACCCAGTCCAAAGAAACCTTAAAAATGTAGCATTGTTTTTAGTTCAGTATTAATATCAAAGATTGTAAAAAAACATTGTTTATATGGTTATTTTTTTCACCGAAGTATGGAGAAAATAAAAACACTAATTTAATTATATCGATGTAAAGTCTTTAAGGACCGATGTCATATGAAATCGGACAGTCTGACCGTGGTGGTGTCATGGAATTGTTTATGGACATAATTTAATATAACATGCAGGGGCTTTTAGGAAGAGCTAAACTCTTTTGTAGATTTATCGTAATATGATAAAGATATCCTGTAAGCTTCGTCCTCGCTAAAGTATGTCAATAATTCCTGGAACTTTTTCCCACTCTTTTTACTTTCCTTCTTAAAAACTGGCAACTTCCTCTGGTAAAAGCAGTATTTGGTTCATGTCGTTAGTATAAGTCTTTAATTTTCAGACAAAGGATTCGACATCATCTGTGCATACTATGAGATGTTCTTTTCCATGGCCAGTTGCTAAAAAGGCCCACTTCTTCTTGCAAGTTTATTTACTTAATGTGTGATACTGATAGCGATCTTTAAAGTGAGCTGCAGCTGCACAATTGCGAATAAAGTGTGCACAGAAAAAATTTTACATTAATCGAAGATGAATTCCGATTTTCGACCTTTCCTGGCTAATATTTGGTCTTACGAGGGTGGGATAAAAACTTTCCGGCCTGATAAAGAAAAAATATTTTTTCGTTTTTTTACTTTATTTTTTAACATAATCTCTTTCAAGACTAATACGTTTCTTATAACGGTGCTCTAATGCAATGATGCCATTTATATAGACCGATTTGTCAAGTCCATTAAAATACTCATTTACAGCATCGATGTCTTCCTTGTTGCTCTGAAATTTTTTACCTGCGAGCCATTTTTTAAGGTTAGGGAACAGATGTTAGTCGCTGGGGCCAAATTTGGTAAAGACGGTTAATGGGGGAAAAATTTTAACATTAATTCCTTGATTTTGGCCATCGCCGGGACCGACCTATGGGAGGTGCGTTTTTCATCGACTGTTAGCAAACGCGGCACCTACCTAGAACAGTGATTCTCCATGCCTAAATGTTCATGTAAAATATTACGTATACGCTCAGTTGACATCCTAGTAGCCTCAACTATCCTACTTAGCTCTATCTTGCGGTCTTTTATCCCTATTTTATGAATTTTTTCGATTATTTCGGGAGTTGCGACCTCATAAGAGCGTCCTGAAAGTGGTTCTTCAGAAGTCCTCGTGCGACCTTTCATAAATTCAGAAACCCCTTATTTAACCATCGAATATGATGGAAAAGAGTCTTTCAGTGTGAAATCCATTTCTTCTTTAATGTGAAGCGGTGTTAGGCCTTTTGAATAGAAGTATTTAATGGCCGCACGCTTCTCTAATTTTCCATTTTTGCACAAACAATCGCAGTGTATTTTTCAGTAGGCGCTCAAGTGTATGCTAATAGTGCAATCAACTTGAATATTGATATAAAAGCTACTGAGATATAGTACTCAGGATATATTCTAACGGGCAGTTCTTCTAAAATGGGCAGTTCTAAAAGTTATTTGAAAGATGAGGAAAAGAAAAAGAGAAAGAGATAGTGTCATATTGAAATAAAAAATACTTATCGCATATTTTTGAGTGTTAAACAATAACAAAATTTTACATGAACAAAAAATTCTATGGAAAATATTGTGTGGATTTTCCCCTATATATTACAAACAAGGAGTATGATAAGTCATCAAATATTTTTTTCTATTAAAATTAAATATCGAACTCTTAAATGGGATATTATTTTTATCAAATAGACTTTTTAATGAAGCTGAAATATTTTAACATTTGTTTAGTCACTCGACAGACCAGTAACAAATATTTTGTATCTTCGGCAACAATCAACTGAATCGAAAATTATTTTCCGAAGTGTTGTGATAAATCCATGTTGAAATTAAATTCTGAGAATTTAGAACAATAAAATAAGGAATATCAGCTTTTTTGAAATTAGTTAAATGTAATTTTCTTACCATTCTTGAGAAAATAAAAAAAAAGATTTTTTAATATTTCAGACGTCAGGAAAGATCTAGAAGATTTAAAGATTTTTTAAAGAGTTTTAGGTCTTTTAGAAGGTGGGATGGAATCAAGAAATATTTTATAAATTTTCAAAAATGTTTCCTAGTCTTAAAATATTTTTATTGTCTTCTAAGGTCTTTAATTCCTGAAAATATTCTCGACTGACCGAATTTTTCTCAAAATTTGCAAATATCATTCAACATTTTCAAAAAAATACCATAAATTTATTTTAGTTTCATCAGAAATTTTAGGAAAATTTTCTTATTTTCTTGAAAACTTAAAAAATTATCTTAAAGCTTCTAAAGCTTAGTTTTGAAGTGTTTTAAAACCTTTTAAAGCTTAAAATTAATTTTGAATCTCTTTAATTCTATTAAATATTTCTTGAATTTATTAGATTATTTACTTGTTTTTATTTTGTTACCTTACCAAATTAAAACATTTGGCTTTAAAATATTTTTAACTCTTTTACGTAAGCGTACGAAATAGTTGGATATGTTCAAAAACATGTTTTAATTTTCTCTTATAATTGATTTAGCAAAATAAAAAACTATTCAAAATTTCCACACGAATATAAGAAAAATTCTGCCTTTTTTTAATCTTCTCAGATCTTCTAAACCTTCTAATCTCTGAAAATTATTAAAATTCTTTATTTATTCTGCAAAATCAAAAAATTACCTTAAAACCTCTCAGCTTCTGTTGTGAAAAAATTTGAAATCTTAAAAAATCTTTTTAAATAATCTCTGAAAATTAATTTTGCGAAATAAAAATTTATTTTAATTTTTTTTGGAAACATAAAAAAATATCTCTTGAACTTAATCAATTTTTTTTTAAATTATGTTATATGACAAAATTTTACTGCGAAATCTTGCACACACTTTTTAAAAATTTGAGGAAATAATTCCAAATGTTTTATGAGCTTTTTTTAATTTTCTCTTGAAATTCGATAAAAAACAATTATTTAAAAGTTGTCCATGAATCATAAGAACTTTTTTCAGTCCCTTGACACACTGACAAAATTCAATTACCTAAGCAATTTGAAAATCTTGAAAAATTAAAAATATTGTATCAAAGTCTTCCATGTTCTTTTACCCCGCATTTCGAAATCTTCCAAATTTAGTATTATTCCATTAAACTAAAACGTTAATAATTTACAGTCAATTAAAAATGCATAGTAAATTTTAAAGAAATATGGTAATACTTACTATTTAGATGATTGAAATGGTCACAAGAAGTAATTAGTTGTTGAATGCTACCCATGTCTTTCCATCTGCTGATTAGGTAATCTATTTTGACTAAAGCTTAATGAAAACCGAAATCTTGATTCTTGTCTGCAATGTTTCTTCCTAAATTCTTAGTAAACTCTTTATTGCGTTCGTCATAATCTAATTCCACCACAGGAAAAAGACAATACGCTCGCAAGCTAGAAATAAATTGTGTGATTCAGAAAAGGAAAAACTAATATGTATATTTTAAAGCTTATATTATCAATCAGAACAAATAGATATAAAGACCATCTAAAAAGTTTTCCTTCGGAAATTAGCTTTATGACTTGACCCTCCAAAACTTCAATAATGTGCTTGTTACAAAGTTTTAACGGCATTGTGTACGAAGTATTACTAAACCTCCACTGGGGCGCCTCATTGTTACTCTGTAAAGACACGCTCAGCAATAGGACTATTAAATGTTGAGGTGTACATCGCCTTGATGATCATGAACTTCAGGTGACAATATCACTTCTCTGTCACTAGTTACAAAAAAAGACACTGTCCTTACTTTTAGCGTTATCCAGAAACAACGGCGTAGACGTAGTAAGTTCTGTTTCCTTTGGGGTGCCTTCTTGTCGCAAAAGTCGTCAAAGATAACATAATTAAGCTTAAAAGTATTTATGTACGTCCTGACCGATCGCAAGTGAAGGGACAGACATTTGTTTTTCGTTAGAGTGGTTGATTAAATTCAAACTTCATCGTGAAGCATTTGTTTCTCTGATATTGATGCTTCTTTCCGGCTTCATCACCATTTGGTGTTAAGCTTTTTTGTTTATGAAAATAACAATCTTGTTCAGAGCTTCATGCGGAAAAAATTTATTATTTAAAAATTCTAAATGCTGCTGATTTTAAATTCGTAATTTGAATCATTGGAAATTGGAAAAAAAATTAGGTATTGTCAATTTTTGTGATATTTTGATAGGTTCCAAAGAAATTTCACAATACGGCTGATTACTTATCTACTGAAATCGTTGATATGATTCTAATTTTAGGGGAATGTCACGTTAACTACGTGGCTGCATTAAGACTTTACGCTGGACAGTTTCAAAACAGAAGACATCCTACCAATTTAACAATAAGTACTGTGACTGAAAGAGCTCGCAATGGGATTCTTGTTCGTGAACGCTGACATCATGAGTACAACGAAAATTATGCACGAGCTGTAACTGTTCTAGCAGCTGCTCATGTTGATCCACAAATCAGTACTCGACAAATTGAAAGAGAAATCGGTATACCACAAAGTAGAGTATTAAGAATTTTAAGATCTCTGAACCATCATGCTTACCACATTACTCTAATGCAAGCCTTAAGGCCCCATCATATTTTAGCGCTTATTAATTTTTTTCAATGGGCTTTGCAAATGGTACAAAATAATGCAAGCTTCTTTTGATATGTACTTTTCTCAGATGAAAGTAAATTCTACACCGACGGACAGATCAATAGGCAGAACTTTCATTATTGGTCGGACGAAAATCCCCACTGGTACAGACCGATGGATTATCAAAATCGATGAAGTGTTATGGTATTGTGCGGGACAGTAAATGGCTATTTAATTGGACCCTACTTTTTTGACGAAGACGTTGATAAATACACTTACTTAAAGTTGTTAAGGGACTATTTATCTGGACTAGTTGACAACGTTAACTTAGCAACAAGAAAAAGAATGTGGCTTCAACAGGCTGGACAGGCGGCGATTTCCGTAGCATGCAAATAGACATTACAAAGATATAAATAATCCAAGTTTTAATCATTTCAATTGTCTGTTCTTTAATCGAAGTGTGACCTTCACTTTGGGTTCTCGTGATTAGGTTTTTCTCGCGAATCCTTCTTAATCTTAAATATTATTGAAATGACAGGGATGCATAAATCACATTGTAACAGAAAGTTAGCAAAGTGTGTGAAGTGAGTCAAAATTAGGGTCGAGAACAAGGTGGATATAGGAGGAGTATGAAAGAGAACGTATAGTTGAGAAACTACAAAAAGGGAAGGTTTGAATGACTTTAATAACGTCTTATTAGGTTGACAAACCCTACATCTGTAGGCGACCGGTTCCTAGTTTGAAGAATTTTTTTTTTGTTTTTATTGCAGAAACCGTTTGAGCTATCGAAATTTTGAGACAGTCGATGAGTTCAGTGTACAAAAAAAAAGAAAAGAATTCAAATTAGGTTAAAAATATTTTAAAGAAAATTTTGAAATACATTTTTCACCAAGATAAACCAATTTCTATAAAAGGATGAAGATGAAAATATCTTTCAAATAATAGGTGGTGGAAACTAACGGAAATGACAGATTTATGTGATCAGATTTAGGTTACCATTATGTGAGAATCTGTAGGCTCTAGAAGCTACATTCATGGTTTCTCAAAGCAACTAATCCAGACTTAACCGAAACAATTACTCCTGGTCATTCGCAATTTACGCAAATGACATCGTGCAACACCGTTACTTTAAATCCGTACCCCTGGATACATTTTTGGAGCTAACATTCTTTGTAGAATTTTATAAATAAGGAACTGTGCTGACGGACCAGATGATTTGATCCCAAAAGAACAGTGGATCCGGTTCGCGATTGACTTGAGTCTGACGCTGACAAGCTAGAATCTCGTAGAGTTGACTGAGAAATGAAGCTTGCATACCTCTAAGGTGGCCGATCATGGTGCCCAGAATTCAATCACGTAAATGATCTTTGTCTCTCGATCTTGGACGAAAATATCAGGCTTTCAAGTACTAATAGTGCCGGAGATGGTAACATGACACTTTCAGAGCCGTATTCCATATCTTTATGTAGCGTGCATACTTTAAGCATCTATTAAAGACATGTGCAAGTGTTTTTGGCATTTGCTTGCATGCTCAGGCGTTGGTATTGTCCACAGATTTATAACGACGTCTTGACAGGTAAAAATGAGCCCCTCATGCTCCTGAATACACTTTGCCCGGCATTCAAGGCGAGCTTTGGTTGTTGACAGAGTTCTAATTTTTGCGTCAGCAATTTACACTTGTTCAGTGAATCATTTTCTTGTCTTAAGTTTCGAGCAACTGCCCTCTCGCCATTTCAATTTTAAACGAAAGTTGTTCTATACGCTCGCAAATCTGGCTAATGCGTAATAAAGTATCATTACTTTGATTGTCGCTTAGCAGGAAGATCGCGTTCTCTTAAACTACACAGTTTAGAGTCTAGATATGAACATCTTCAGGTATCAAATCGGGGAAAGAGAGCAGTATTTGCTGTAATCTCCGAAAATTTCTTTAAATCCTTGAAATAATATTAAATCCCTTAATTTTCTCTCCTTTAGACTACCGTGCATGCTTTTAAATCTTCTTCAATTTATTAAAACATTCAAAATCCTTGAGCATTCCTCAAAGCAAATGAATTTATTTGAAATCTGTTGAAATACTTTTAAATCTCTGAAACTTTTTCAAACCTTTAACATATTTTTCAAGACTTCCATTGGGTTGGTTCATAAATCCACCTTAAGATATTTAACGCAAGGAACAAAGGATATTTAATAAAAAAAAGTACCTGAAGCTTTCTAATTTAACTATTAAAACTTCTTGACAAAAATTGCCCGAAAATAATATTTACGTCCAATATACCTAAAAATATTCTATTCTCATTAGGAGGGTGGTTTTTCGGACATGCTGAAATAGGATTCAAAATAAAGAATCAATGCATCTGTTACGTGCGGAGAAATGATTTTAAGGAATCTCTGATGCGCGGTTGTTTTATTTAAAATTACGTTTTCCTGTCTGAAATAATATTCTCCGATGAAAAACCTTTATTGATAAAATAAGAAGCCAATATTGTGAAATTTGTCAATAGGCTAAGTCACATGACAATTAATAACTCTAAGTCAACTTTAACAACATTTCGAAATTAGTAGTTATTTCTTTAGAAAATAGGGAAAATTATAATTGTGTACACTCTGAATCAATTTTACCTTGTTCTTGTTTACTTCGCTCTAGAAATTGAATAAAACATTTTACCACTCAGATTAAACCATTATCAATTAAATAAAGACAACAATAAATTTTATCGCTGCCCAAAATGCGATTTGTGTCTCATTATATTATATTTTATTATTATAGCATAATATAGATTCAGATTTTTTTAAATCATGAAGTATTTCCTAAAAAAGAACGATAAAAAAAGATGACTAAATCTAAGTGTTTCTGTTTTAACAGTGTAAAGCACGATAAGCATACAAAAAGTGTTGAATAATTTTGTGGGTAGTAGATCATTATGAAAATTTGTTTTATAGATACTATTGAAATTCCTTGAAATTTTTCAACTCTTTTGAAACTTTTCTAGAATCATTTTAATTACCCTTAAATATTACTAATCCTTTGCAATCTTTTGAAATCGCATAACATTTTTCGAAGCTCTTGAAAATTCCTTGAAATCTTTTAGGATGAAAAATATTCTAAAAGCTTTAGCATGTTTGGTAATTCTTTTAAATGTTTCAAAATATTTGAAGAATTATAAAATCCTTTGAAATTCTCGAAAATCGATTTACGAAATTTACTGGAAACTTCTAAAATTCTTTAAAATCACAAAAATATTTAGAATAATTATAAAATATGTTAAAGTCTTTTGGAATCTTTAGAAATATCCTGAAACCTTATCAATCCTCAAAAATCTTTCCGAATTATCCACAAAATTTCAAAAACTCATGAATTATTTTTAATTCAAATGTTCTAAATCTCTTGGAATATATTGAGATTCTTTGTAACTTTTGAAAATATTACAAAATCTTTATAATTCTTTAATCTGATAATATTCTTTGAAATCCCTTGAAATCGTGGAAGATATATGAAATCTTTTAAAAATAGCTTACCCTGATAAATCTAAAAAATGTAAGATAATTTTTCGTTCAGTTTTAATATCAAAAATTGTAAAAAAAAAATTGTTTTATGGATATTTTTTCACAGTGGGATGGGAAAAAAATATAAAATAAAATTCAGTTATAAGGTATTGAATTCTCTATTGCATTATTATTGGTATACAAAAAGGCCGGATTTAACAAATATTTGGTAGCAGGGGTCAAAATTTAGCCCATGCTTTGAACCTGCTATATAAACTATTTGAAAACTGTTCATTAATAACTAATTATTAACTTTAAAAATTTCCATCTAGAAATTGTGTCAGAATCTATCGATTGTTATTCTTATTTATAAATAACAGCAATATTATAATAAATTCAAAAATATTGAAATATCATGATAAGAAATTAAATAATGTGTTAAAATTAGAAATTTGGTTATTTATGTCGAGAATAATTCTAACAATGAAGACATTTAATTTTATCTTCCAACTATGGTTATGTGTACCAGAATTGCAGTAGGAAGAGCCGGATATTAGGGCATACAGTATTTTATATATCTCGCTGCATATTAACTTATTATATATTTTTTTTTATGTGATTTTTTATTCTTTTTTTAAATTTTATTATTATTGTTTTATTTTATTTTTAATATTATATTTATCACCATTTATTATTTTATTATGTGAAATCGCTGCTTGTTTAGAACTCCTTTTAATGCTTACAGCGTCTGCTACGATATGAGTTAAAGGTTCAAAGTTGGGGCAAAATGTCCGCTCGGAATAGAATATTTCTTCTCTAGCCATGAACTAGGCAATACTGTGATCTGACAATAACGTGATCATTAGGGAATATTTAAGTTTTTCACTCTAAAAATCTAAATTTTTACTACTGCTATAGAAGTTGTAAATTTCCGAATTTTTATTTTAAAAATACATTAAATAAAAAGTGAAAAAGAGAGTCAGGCACTGACCAAGACGTCATAATCATGTAGTTTAAACATGTCATCTGTGCTTTTTGAATCATGCCATTGTCAGAGGTCGTGTTAACTGGGTAATTGATTTTGTCGTCAACTTTTGATTCGGCTTTGGATCGCAATTGATATTGTAATTGGGTTTCACATTATTTTTAACTCAATTAATTGCAGCCGCATCGGAAAGGAATAGTTAGGAATACCCTGTAAGAAGCCTTGAATTGAAAAGTATAACAGATATTCTATTTAATTGTCACGTGAAAATTATTGAATCCTTTTTTATACTTTTTTTGCCTCACGTTACGAACCCCCGAGCGAGGGGCTACTCACTGAGAAATCTGGAAATCTTGAAACTATTAATGTGGCAGTCTTAATAAATTTTTTCATAGAGAGCACTAAGATTTTTTTAAGATGGCTAGGATTTCCGAAGAAAACTTTTCGAGAAAGGGAATCTCGAGGAGAACTCAGACTCGGTTAAGCTCGGCAGCGTTCGGATGGAGTCGACCGTCAGATTCACTCGCCGAGGCAGCGTGTACGTCACGAACGTGTGAATGTGTGTATGTTTCGTGGTGTGAATGCTCCACGCTTGGCGAAAGATTTCTAAGATTTCTACCAAAGAAACTCTTAAGAGTTCTCTAAGATTTGCAGCTCAGCAATATGAGATTTCTCAGTGGCTAGCCCCTCGTTCCCATATCAGTAAAATAATCTCTAAAATTAAATCCCTGTATGTACGCAATAGCGACAATGTTTGCTGATTACTTTTGGATACCCCAAATCGACCATAAAATCGAACAATTACATTCCCTTTTATATTTACAAATTTCCCTATTCTCCATTCACTGTTTCTCGAATAGCAGATAGGTTAACAGCATTTAAAAACACAGTATTAGTAACTTCATGTCGTCAAAATTTATTGCTACACAGCTAGCTGTGACGGAAAATAATTTTAAAAAAATATATTATTATGATTTCATATTTTTTTAGTTAATCAAATTTCAATAAAGCGGTATTTTCGTGATAAATCAATGCATTGTTACGCACAACCCTAATAGATTTTGCAAACTTTATGCTATTAGAGCGCCTTCTAATTTGTTAACTTTCCAATGATAATATGTTTTTATAATTTGTTTAAACAATTTATTATCAATATTCTCTTGGAATAGATTTCGAAAGTCGCAGTTTTTCAGAGTTTTTTTTACTCTTTTCTAACTTTTCAATTAAATCGATGTAATAATCAATTGAATTTAACATACATAATTGTTGAAACGATTTATTATCATCTGTAACAATATCGTCTCAAAAGAATGCTAGAAGCATGCAGTTTGTTCTCAAATTTTCAACTTTTTTCCATTTTTTATATAATGTGAGATAATAGTAATAATCTAAAGTGAAGAAAAGTTATTGTTTAAATAATTTGATTATTATTTTAAGTACCATTCTTTTTGAATAATGCTAGAAAGTTGTGGGTTTTCTTAAACTTGTATATTTTTGTCTGCTCTTCATTATAATTTAATAAAAATCAATACAATTTAACCATAATAGTAATTTAAACAATTCCTTGTTTTTTCAGCGTTTTTCTCTTTAAATACATATAGAAAGTCTAGGGTTTTCCTAGAATTTTTTGTTTAACTCAGTTTCAAATTTTCATTCAAATGAAGGCAATAATCAAATAAATTCCACAAAAGTAATCATTTAATGTTTGCAGTTTTTTCTTAAATTTTCAAATCTTTGTCCACTTCTCATTGAGAGTGAGGCAACACTGATTTCAAGTTAGAAAAAATTATAGTTCAAACAATGTAAATATTATTTTTAATAAGATTCTCTTTGAGTAATACCAGAAAGTTATGGTTCTTCTTAAATTTGTGTCCAGTTCTCACTTAGAGTGTAGTAATAATTAATAAAGTTCAACAAAATAATTATTTAAACAATTTATTATTTTCTTAGGGATTTTCTCTTAGAATAGATTTAGAAAGTCATGGTTTTTTCCAAATTTTTTCAACTCATTTTTAACTTTTCATTTATCTCAAGACAATAATCAATTACATTCAACAGAAATAATGATTCAAACAAGAAAATGCTATAAGGTCGCAGTCTTTTTTAAATTATACACTTTTTGTGAACTTTTAATACATAGTTTTTTTAGAAATAATCAGTATTAAATTTGTAAGAAAACTTATTGATTATATTTATAAATTTTTGTTTCAAATATAATTATTTATTTAACGCAAGTTATTTTCTAAAAAAGAAAGAAAAATAAGCTCGATATGTATTATATTTAACGTAGTATCTTTCTAAATTCTAAATACGCGACAAGTTTCTGCAATTTTGAGGACACTGAATTTGTCTTCGAATTTAATTTTCATCAGTTGATTTTCCGCTTCGTCAGCCATCGTTAAGAATTTTCAGAAACACTGTCGATTTATAAATATTATTCCGAAGCGATAAAAACAACTTATTCGGAAATGTGCACTGAAACTCAAACCATAAGATAAATAATTAACTTTTATAATACTTCCAAAATTAGTAGAAGAACTTCTATTAAAAAATCTTCCAAAATTCGACGACCACGTTAGTAACTAGATTAAACAATTGTTGTTTTGAGGATAACTAAGTAGGTGCATCAGTCCCTAAATAAAAGGGCGGTGGTAGGGAGGGAGTGGGGAAATAACATTTCTTTATTAGTTACGAAACTAACACGAAATTAAAAGGAAGTTTTGTTTTGAAGTGTTATTGTTAAACCATTTTTAAACCAGATATTCAATTTATCTATTTTAATTAAAGACAGATTTTTTATTTTCCATACTAAATCTTAGTCGCGTTGTCTAAACAGTGATTTTCGATCTCAATAAATTAATATTTTAAATGTTAATAACAAATGTTAGAACCGAAACACCTATTACTGGCTCTTTCATACTAGAAAGTTGGTTTTAACAATAAATATTGTTTGTTTTTATCTATAAAATTTTACAGTTTATATTTTATAATAAAAAGTATTTTACACGTATATTGAATCATTTTTCATCAAATAAATAACAATAAACCATTTTTGTTCTTAATACACTATTTATTACAAATAATAGAGTGGTGCCTTGTATGGAATATATATCTATGAATTCGCATTAAATAATCGGCTTTTTCTGAAAAGGCTTGAAATCAGAAACTATTCACACTTTAGAACAATACAAATATTAAAAATAAATTATTTATGTTTTCTAAGTCTATCTACATTAAATATGATACATATTGAGTTTTTCTTTTTAGAAAATAACTTGCGTTTAATAAATATATTAAAATAAAAATGGATAAATGTACTTAATAAGTTATTTAAAAAATTTCATGCTGATAATTTCTAAAATAAAAACTTTCAAATTTGTTCACAATTCCGATCTGTAGACTATCTGGAATTGTAAATTCTCGAGCCAACCTACTGTACAGTAGGAAAAGTAAACCTTGCAGGTTTTCTTTTTACACCTTATTTTGTCTGTGTCTGTTAGGCACTTCGCGATTTGACTAGGCAAAGTCCGAAGTGAAAGTGCTACTTCGCACTTTGCTTGACACCGCCCAGGCAATTCGCGGAGGGACTCGGCAGACTGCGGTGTGACAAGACATCGAACTTTGCCTGTAACATATATATTAAAAAATTTGTCATTACGACAACCGCAGGATTTCGCCGGGAGCGGGGGCTAATCTGGAAAATTGCACCCGCTCCCAGCGAAATCGCGGTAAAATTTCAGCCACAACCACGTCTCGCGACCGTGAGATAGGTGGTTACAGTCTGTAAAGGAATCAATACGACGATCCAGCAAAAGCCTCGTGCACCCTAAGAACACGGAGCGACCCAAGGACAACCGCCTTCTGAATTTTTCCCGCAAGTGTTTTAGCATATTCTTGACAAGCAGGGATGCTTTTTAGGCCATTAGCGAATGAAAGCTTGGCACCTCCGAGAGCGCCGATGATAAGGAAGATTAGTTTAACAGAATATTTCGGGTACAATCGTTGCAACACCCTTATAAGGTCTCGATACCTCTCTTTCTTTTCATTCTCCTTGGCTATGATGTTTTTGTCAGCTGGTGCCGAAAGTTCGATAACGAACATGGTTCGCTTCTCGAAATCAAGAAGAACCATGTCAGGCCTCGAGTGAGCAACAGAAGCAATTGTCGAGAATATAAAGTTCTAGTATATGCGGCACTTCCCATTCTCGACAATTGACTCGATTTCACTATGAGCATTTAGAGGAGCGATATTAAGGATAATGCCGTAAGAGTGACAGAGATGGTAATAAAGCACTCTTAGTGCATCTATACATGTGTGTGTGTGTGTCTACAAAAGGAAAATTAAAATTTCCGATAATTTTTTTACTTGTTTCAATAGTTCCAAGGGATTTCAAAGATTTTAAAATCTTTTAGGGTATTTTCAGATTCCAAGGCATTATCAAGACATTTAAACATTTCTAAGGGATTTTCAAGGGCTTTAGTAATTTTAAGATATTTCGATATTTTATTGGATTTTAAAGAATTTATTGGCAATAAGGGAATCATTTCTTAGGGCTTTGAAGTTTTGAAGAGACTTTAAAACATTTTTGCAATTTATTTCGAACTTGCCTTAAATTCTTATGAATTTATCCTAAATTCTTCTAAATTTACTTAATATCACTCAATTCAATGGATTGTTAAAAATTTTCTATTTAATTCATACTGAATCTTTTTAACTCACCTTACATTCGTAGAAGTTTCATCAAATTCTTCTGAATGCCCTTTCAATTGTCTAAATAATACAAATTCATTTAAACTATCTGAATTCAATGGATTTTTTAATATTTTTGAGAGGTTGTTACTCGACTTGATTGCTTTTCAAATACAGCCCAATTTTTTTTGAAATTGCGTGAATTTTAAATTCTTTCAATTTTCAAAAGTTTTTATTTCATCAATCCTGAAGTCTTTTAATCTCAACTTGAATTGTTAGATATTTCATAAAATTCTTTTAAATTCCCTTGAATTTTTCTAAGATTATTTAAAAGTTACTGACTCCAATAACGTTTTTTCTTATTTTTTATTCACATATTTTTCTCATATACTTCCGATCCATACGGTTTAATTTTTATTTATTATAGATTAGATTTTATTTGGGAAACTGTATTTTTAAATAAAATATGAATATTTCTGATTGAATTTCCTAATTTTAAAATATATTTTACTATATTCAAAAAGATAATTCTGCTTGTGGAAGATAGTTTATAGTTTTTTTTTGAACATTAAAAAACGACTGAACATTGTCACGACTTATCAATTCTTGTAGGGAGACATGCGTGTTTGGGTCAAGTCAATTAGAACCACAACACTCTAATTGATAAAATAAAACCATAAAAGTGCGTTCTTTATTATAAATAGATTAAAACTGTATAAAATCAACAGAACTTGTTGCTTGGTGAACGCGGACGAACGAGGCGAGAAAAGAAAATTGGGAAACTGAGCAACAAGACTATGTGTGAGAGAAGGAGAGCACGGAAACGATAAGACCGGCTTAGACATAAATTCAGAAATTACTCAATACGATAATCAAATATAAGCACAAGTCCCAGAAATATAAATGTAACAAGGAACGCAAATAAAATAGAAAATAAGAACACAAATTTAAAAATTCATAAAAACAGTGAACTAATGTCCAATTCCCAACATTCCGCTCGCTTTCGTCGCCGACGAAATAGACTCACAATCAGTGCACTTAAGATGAACGTGGTAGAAGGCACAATTTAACGATTGGCTAATCGAGTGTGCTAGTCTTTGTCTTGAGAGTAACAACCCGAACTAGGCCATCCTTGCCAAGATGAGGCTGCAGAACCCGATCCATAGGCCATTGAGTTGGTGGAAGGTGCTCATATCGAATGAGAACTAAATCTCCAATCTGTATGGATGGCGATGAAGTAGTCCACTTGGATCGAGGTTGAGGTTCTTTTAAATATTCAGCTGACCAGCGCAGCGCTTGCAAAAATGATCCCGCATTTGCTGGATCAACTTCCAGCGAGTCAATCGATTTGGAAGAACGTCTGAAAGCGATGGTTAAGGAACTGCATTAAGTAGACCTCCAATAAGAAAATGTCCTGGTGTGAGGGCAGAAACGTCTGTTGGATCATCTGACTGAGCTCTGAGAGGCCGAGAATTAAGGCAAGCCTCAATTTGTGTTAAAAGAGTTGTCATTTCTTCGAACTTCAATGTAGAGTCTCCAATGACTCGACGAAGATGCAATATTGTCGACTTAACTGCAGCTTCCCATAAACCTCCAAAGTGAGGAACTACAGGAGAATTTAATTTCCACTGTGTACCATGCGAAGCAAGGTAGGAAGCGTCCGAAGAAAACGCTGATGATGCCTCAGAAAACATTTCCTGTAGTTGACGATCTGCTCCCGCAAACTTCGTACCCTCGTCACTAGACAACGTTCGGCAAAGTCCACGACGAGAAATGAAGCGAATTTAAGCAGCTATGAAGACTTCTGAAGTGTAATCAGAAACCAACTCAAGCTGAACTGAGCGGAAGGCATAACAGACGAAAATACAAATCCAGGCTTTGTGGTGATGCTGACCTCGTCCTTTGGAGGTGCGAAAATTGACGGGGCCAGCATAGTCTACCCCAGTGTTCATGAATGCCCGTTCAGGTAAAGTGATGCGGATAGAAGCAAAGTCACTCATCAGCTGTTGCTGAGTATTACCTCGGTTTCTGTCGCATGGAATGCACCGACGAATCAATAATCGTACCAAAATGCGACCTCGAAAGTTCGAATAAGATTGTCGTAACGTTCCAAGGGTAAGTTGATACCCCCATGAAGAGAGCGAAGGTGACAGTCGCGGATGATGAGAGTTGTACGAACACACTCAGAAGGTAGAATCAGTGGATGCTTCTCATCATAAGTTAGACGAGAGTGCTTTAAGCGTCTCCCGACACGCAGAAGTTGACCATCAAAAAACGGAGTCAACTTTATTAGAGTGCTACTCTTAGAAATCTGCATTTTATTGTTTAGAGCGGTGATTTCATTAAGAAAATAGCGACTTTGTTCTTGCTGAATCCAGAATAAAAGAGCTGTTCGAAGATCTGATGCAACTAGAGTCATAGAAACGATAATAGAACATTTCAAAGCATTTTGAAAACAAAGACACCAAGCAGTGACTCGTAGTAATTGGTCTAAAGATGAATGACTCAGAAGATTACACGGTTTATTAATACGAACTGCTACGTTGACAGTAACTCGACGTTCTTCTTTGGCCACTGTGTTTTCTGGAGGACGAAGCAGAGATGAATGCCACTCTTCTTGTTTTTTAAGCCACGGAGTACCATTCCATCAGAGTGAAAACTGCGAAAGTTCGCAAGCTGACAACCCGCGAAAAGCACAGTCACCTGAATTATCTGCATCCGGAACATGATGCCGAATTGCTGCAGGAACGATCGTTTGAATTTTCAAGACCTGATTCACGACATTTGTCATCCATCTTGTAGGAATAGCTGAAATCCAATGAAGTGTGTTCATAAAATCAGACCACAAATGTAGAGCAGCATCAAAATGCAGTTGAGTTTCAAAGTGAACGACGAGACGAGCTAACAAAACTGAGGCACATAACTCAAGACGAGGAAGCGGAACAGTTTGAACAGGAGCGACCATTGTCTTTGAAGAAATGAGTCCAATAAAACAATTTCCATTAGGCTAAATTGTCTTTAAATAAACGACAGCGCCGTATTTTTTTCAGAAGCGTCAGCAAAGCCATGAAGTTCGAAAGAGCACATCGACGAACCAAATCCTATCCATCAAAGTATCCTGACTGTGGAAAGACGAGGAAGATCTTTATAATATTTTATCTAACGATGGCGAGCTCCTTGAGGCAAATGATCATCCCAGGATGAATTAAGCTTCCAGAGTTCCTGGATAAAGATCTTTGCGACGATGATAACAAGTGCCAACCATCCTAGAAGATCAAATGATTGGGCTGACTGCCTTACTACAAGGATGACATCTTTAATAGGCCTAATATCCACCTGAAAAATAAAACAAAATAAACAGCATTGAAATCGAAGTTTCTGACTGCCATGATATACCTAGATATAACGCGTGCAGATCCTCCGGAATGCGCTGCATTAGCTCATGACTGTTTGAATTCCACTTTTTGAGCGGCAAGCCGCCCACCGTGAAGAGACTACGTAGTTCGTTGTGTAATTCAACAGAATCTTCCAAATTATCCGCTCCTAATAATGATTAGACGTTCTTGGTATTCGTCAATAATAGGACAATTGTTGTAATCGCCAACGTTTCATAGATTTATATTACATATAGATATTCCATCATGACACAATAAACAAAAAAATTTTATAAACAAATTATTTGTTGAAAATGTGTCTTCTATAATTTTCAATAATTTCACGTTTTTTTTAAAGTTTTGTCGCAAGAAATTTTAATGGAAACAATATTTTAATGACAACAGTTTCTCTCAAGACTATTCTTGTTAATATTATAAACAAATGCATTATTCAGGCATTGTTCGTTCGAAAAAAATCATTTTTTTAAAGTCAATTTCTGTTTCAGTCAGTCCTTCTAATTTCAAAAAACAATTTTTTTTCATTCAGTGTTTACAGTTGTTTAACAAAAACAGAAAAGCAATCAAGTACTTATGAATGTTACTGAAATTATCGTAAAGTTCCCAATTAAAAGTATTAGCATTGAAAAAAACGAATTTTTCCGTCGACAAGTGCTCGAATAATGCATTTGTTTATTAAATTTATTTGATAAAATCAAAAAATTATGAATTTTCTGAAATAATCATGACGTTCATAATTTTAAGAACATGACAATGAAAAAACGAATTTTTCTGACGACAAATGCCTGAATAATGAATTTATTATTAAATTTGTTTATAATATTAACAAAACTAGTCTTAATAGAAATTTTCTTTATTAAAATATTGTTTTCATTCAAATTTCTTGCAATATAATTTAAAAAAACGTTAAATTATTGAAAATTATAGAAAACAGATTTTTAACAAATAATTTGTTTATGAAATTTTTTTTGTTTATTGTATCATGATGGAGTATCTTGATATAATGTAAATCTATGAAACGTTGGTGATTACAACAATTTTCCTATTACTGACGAGCACCGGGAACGTCACATAGAAAAAAATTGTCCTTTTTTTCGTCATAATTATTCATTTACATAAAAATTGAAAAATTAAATGAAAAATCAGGCTCGACAACTTTCTTTGATTTTTATCAGATTTAAAAAAAACATCCAAATTGATCCATAGGTTCAGCCTAAACTTTTGACTGTACAACTTCTTGGTATCGAGCACACGAAATTGATGCTGATTGTTCCGTCTGGAATTACAGGGAGAATTCTTTAACTTCTAGGGAATAATTTATGATTCGAGCTTCAAGCTGTCGCTTTGCAAATTTATCTTTAAATTTAGGATATCTAGCCTCAAAATATATTCTTATATAAAATAGTCGCGTACTAAGCCTTGAGATACTAACAAAAAATTTAATTTGACGTTCAACGTCGCAGAAGCTCTGAATTAAAAGAGAGATCCTTTTACCGACAGGTTGGAAGCGAATTCACACTTGACCTCTCATCAAAGGAACCTCTTAAAAATATAGTGGAGATGGGATTTCTCCGAAGTCCACTAGAATTCATCTTAGAAGAGAAGACCTTCTTCTAAGGAAGCTTTGCGAGTTGCCTCGTAGAAGTTTAACGTTTTGCCTGTATTCAGGGTCTATGACGTAAGCCGCTGGTTACAATATATATCTATATACATATGCCTTTACCTTCACTAGGGCGACGAGCGTGCATTGCACTGACGCCCATCTTCTTCCTTGTATTTATCATCTCTCTCTTCGGACTGTGCGCGCACACTGTATCTCTCTCTTTCTATTTCTCTCTCACACACACTTGATCGCAGCTATAGCATAGACATATAAAGTCTAGACCAACAGTCTCTTT
>NC_046657.1:124413406-124422189 GCF_010883055.1 Belonocnema kinseyi | reverse complement strand
CTGTTTAGAGAGAGAGAGAGAGAACGAGTCGAGCGACACGTGACCCGTGTTAGAAATAGACGGCACTCCTCGCTCGATTCGTTCTCTCTCTCTCTAAACAGGAGCGTCGGCGGATCAAAGAGACTGTTGGTCTAGACTTTATATGTCTATGAGCTATAAGCGTTTTTGGAGCAGAAATTTACATCTTTTTATATACTCTGAAAATAAACACAATAATTTTTGAAAGTTTACCTAAAATCGTACAACCAATTGCAGATCCTGATATTCCTGACGTATACTGACCCAGTAGTGAACTTTTGTTCGCACTTCTAACTTTATCCAGATTTTCGTAATTAGTTTCTGTTTCGATTCTTCTTATCACCTTCTCGATCAGCATTAGAGAACCAGCGGATTATATGTAGGCATTTAAGGACCAGTTCTTTCACCTCTGGATAAAAGCGGCAGATAAATTTATCTGACATATAGGATACTTTTAGGACGGTCCACCGTTGGATAGCGCTATCTGACAGAAAAAGCGGGAGTTACCAGTCAGTTAGTATCGGCCGGCGAAAGTGACTAATAACGGATTTATCTAGCAGATCAGCACGAAATACAAAAAAGTGAGGTTAGACAATGTTGTTAAAATGGAATTCGAAAATGTTCACGATGTTGATTTTGGGGATAATTTCGATGACGATATTGAAGAAATAGCCGAAATTTCTAATCGTCTTATAAATGGAAAACCGTATACGCTTGATGTACGCGAAGCTTCTGTTTCATAGTTGTCAAATTTCACACTGTTTGTTATGAAATTACAGAACAAAAAATAAAATAGAAATAAAACTGTCAAAAAAAGTTGTGAGGATTCATTGACAGGTCATGTTTATATTCCTGTACAGTGAAATAAAGAACTCCAATTTTAAAATAAAATTTCGTTGGTGTTTTTTTCGGAAGAAATTGTTCATAACTCACAAATTAAAAAAAAGCATGTATAATAACCGTATATTATTAACTCTTGTTTTATAGTTGTCAAATTTTAGACCTTTTTTATGACGTGACAGAATAAAAAATAAAATATCAAATAAAAATAAAACCGTGAGAAAAAGTTGTGAGGCTCGATTGACACGTGATGATTATATTACACTACAGTTCATTAAAAAACTCCAATTTTGAAATAAAATTTCGTTCGTGTTCTTCTCAGATGACATTTTTCATAAATCCACGAATTAAATAAAAATAATGTATAATAACCCTGAATAACTCTAGTTTGATGTGTTGAAAAATGCACATACCTTTATTACTAACACTTCTTCTATTTATTAATAATTAATATTATCACAGATTCACAGAACCAGAAGTGTTATATAATGGTAACGCCATTTCCGCAGAGCGTCAACGTCACAGAAGTGCCAGTGACTTGAAAACTCAAAAAGTACTAGTATTCACTACATCTTTTTATATACCTGAAGGACAACTATCCAACACATGAAATACAGTGGATCAATCCGAAATCATTATCTGTCAGATAAAACGTCCGATAAATTTTTTCTGCTGGATAACTATCCGATACTTTATATAAAAGGTGTCCCAGAACTAAGTGTACGAACTTGCATGGCTGTATAAACAAACAGAAAATAAACCGAATCTTCCTTTGTCACAAATGTATTGAAGTATTAGTTGTTGAGTTTTTGAACTGATTAATATCGGCCAATCAGGACTGCCGCATACGTGCGTGAGAGGGAGGCCAACGTTGTATTAGGGACCGCTGCCTGTCCACTCCTCGGCCTCGGTAACTAACACAGCGTTGACCTCTATCTCACGCAAATATACGGCGGTCCTGATTGGCCTAGATTAATCAATTCATAACTCAAAAACTAATACTTCAATACATTTTTGCTAAAGAAAGTTTCGGTTTATTTTTTGTTTGTTTATGCAGCTATGCAAGACCAGACATTTAGTTTTGAGACACCCAATAGAGGTGGACCACCCGGTCCTAAGTCTTTTACTGACACATTTTCGACTATTTGCAAAATGCTTTCTGTGAAAAGAAAACAATATAAAATTACAATCATATACATGAATTAAATATGCTAGAATCACGGTGTTGCAACTAAAATCAAAATTTGAAATTCAAGCCATTAAAATTAAACAATTTAAGATTGTAAATAGAAAATATTTAGAATACTACCAATTAACATGGTCAATCCTATTCAATGTCAAATTGTAACCGTTTAAGGTGAACGTTTATTAAAATACCTGCAAAATTTGATTTATATTATAACTTTTAAGACAAAATATTATCAAAATGTAAGGTCTATGAGATCTTCAAATCAACGCACTGCACATTTTAAGCTATTAAGGCTTTCAATTTGAAGTGATAGTATTTTGAACGATTTTAATTTCTAAAAGTAATTTTTATGTATTTGAAATAAGAAAAACCAAATTTTTGAAGCAGAAAATGTCTTTTTCAGTGAGTATCAATAACTGCAAACTATACTTGATGTCTAATTTTAGAAATAAACGATATACAAATATAACCTATATTCAATGTGCATAATGCACCTGATTGCCTATGTTTCTTAAATCGAAATACACGTTTCCCATATCGTTTACACTATAAGGAGAAACAAAATAATGAGAAATGAACAGTTTCAATTTATTTATTTATTTTAAATTTTGTAAAATTGACTTAAAACACGTTAAGAATTTAGACGGGAAATTAAGTCGACAGGAGTTGCAAATATTTACAAATCATTTTTGAAAATTCAAAACTGTATCTAGGTACGTGACAAGGTACACACAAGGCACATCGAGATAAAGTTTAAAAATTACCACTGCTACAAGTTCTCCATTTCCCGAAATTAGTATTATTGGTAGCGAATATCGATAATTAAAAAATAACGCGATGTCTTATTTTGAAACAAAAATAATAAAAACTCAAAGGTACAAAAACATAACCTAATACATTCAATTTGTGTAATGCGACTGACTCAAGTGGCGAGGCAACTAGAGAAATCCAAAGGAGAATTAAAAAAAACGCTATCTCAAGCCAGGTTTTACCATTATGTTACGAGTAATTTACGGGAATCTGTGTTATCATCAGAGGTAGTTACGACCGATCAGTTTCAGTATCATTCCACAATCCGTAAAAATATTAATCAGTACTATCAATTAAGTGAAATCTTCAAATTACAGAGAATACTTTACGCTGTTACTGACTAGACGGCAAGTAAATTAAACAATATTTTTTTACTTAATTTTTTTCTAAAAAATATCTGCTCACTTTACTGGGAATCGATACACAGAACTTCCGATTTCCGTTTAGGTGGTTTGCCAATTAATCTGTTATAGAGATTGAAAGAAGAATCCTTTTTTAAGAATTACACGTTATCTAAAGCCTGGTATTACGTTTATGATACGAGTTATTCAAGAAAATCTATATTATCATCAGAGGCAGTTACCATCGATCAGTTTAGGTATAATTCCACAATCCGTGAAAATAGAAATCAGTACTATCAATCAAATTAACTCTTTGAATAACAGAAAATACTTAACGTCATTAAAGACTAGGTGGAAAGTAAATTTAAGAAAATTTTAAACTAAATTTTTACTGAAAAAGGATCTACTCACTTCGCTCCACTGGGAATCGAACCATAAAACATCTATCGTACTGTTTCTTTTTTATCCATAATACATGAACAAACTTCAAGAAAGTATAAAAATTGGCACAAAAAGCCAAAAAACTATTCTAAATTCTCGCAATGTTTTTAAAAGATTTAAAGGTTATGTTTTCATTATTTGATTCTTGACATTCGTTGCTCAGCATGATCATAGCATATTTGGTTGTTCGAGGTACCGCATCGTCAATTATCAGTAAATGAGGAAAAAATAATAATTTTTTAATTTCTCAGTTTATTAATTTGTATTTTTTTAAATTTAAAGAAGTTTAATATTTAATACTAGTAAAATACAGTTTATTAAAAGTGATGGAGAGCAGACAACAAAAGTAAACAAAACTCTCGAAAGACTCGAAACTGCGAGATTTCGGACGGGATTTTCAAAATACCGTAATGACTTTTGGAACTCTGGATTTAATCAATGGAACTTCAGTAAATATATATTAAGCTCAATAATATATTTTTGTAGAAATTTTGAAATTTGCATTAGGTAATTTTAAAATTACGTCAAAGACTCGTTGTTTCGATATTTTTGTCATTTTCTCTTTATATTATATATAAGGTATTTTATTATTTGAAATATTTTATTATTCGTATACAAAACTTCAAACAATTATCAATTTAATATGTGTATAATGTTTTTTTTCTGTCATTAACTTATAATTTTAATGATAATCTGTATTAAAAATGTTTATGACGATTTAAGATTTGTATACTTGTCCATTTAAAAAAAAAAGTAATTAACTTATAAACAAAGTTTAATAATTATATAATTCCTTGGTCAGCGCCCGACCAACTACAGTCTGAGCGTTTGATCATAAGATTTGCTCGATCAGAGTCTGGTTAGCCCCCGACTGGGGGTTTAAAATAAATTTTGCCTAGCAAGTCTACGAGCAGTGCACGACTAGTCCGGGCTATTTCCATACGGGAACCTAATTACTCAAATTTCAATAACTTTACTAACTTAAATATGTCGAAATGTTCCAGAAACTTCTAAGATTGAATGCGCAAATTCCGCTGGTTTATGTAGTTTTTGTTTGAGTCCAGGAAGCTTTTTTCTAGGTGCGCGGATGAAACGCTTTCTCATTGTTTTATCAAATATTATAACAACCCAATGGGCACAAAATTTTGCGACGTCTTTACGACATCGTTACGACATCTTTACGATAACTTTGCGACATCCTACGTCCATGTCGTTAAGGTGTCTTTACGATATCGTAAATAAGTCGTATGATCTGACGATGTTTTTACGATATTGTAAAGACACCGAAACGACATGGACATAGGATATCGTAAAGTTGTCGTAAAGATGTCGTAACGATGTCGTAAAGACGTGGCAAAATTTTGTGCCTACTGGGAAGCCAAATAAGTTTCAAAGAAAGAGATCAAAAAAACCTTCAGTCTAGACAGAACAACAAATACGTGACACATGTAGTATAGAGACACAAAAATCCCCTCCCTCCCTACCGCTCCCATGAGTAGCGTACATGACATTTTCATAATCTAATTGCAATATTTAACTTGCCATCATTCTCTGTTACTGAAATGCTTGTGAACCAACGACATTTTGATAGAAAATTTCTTCTTCAGTTCCGCTGTTTACGAATTTTTGAGTGAAATAGGATCATCTGTAATAAGAAAAATGAGGATCGCCGCCGGGTCCCTATTCGTTGTTTTAGCCGTCTGCCTTGATTGTATTGGTAAATATGTAATTATATAATATCATAACTATAATTTTAAAAAAAAAAGTCTCTAATAGAAGCTCGATTTGAACTTAGCTAGAAATTTTCTTGTAAAATTACATGTCGCAATTTACTTTGCTCAAAGAAACTGCCGTATTGGGGTATCTCTGACAGCTTACAAGATATCTAGGTTTCAAGGAAACGTTCTAATTTCACGTGGAGTGTTTCGAAATACAACTCTAGGCAAGATAAATTAAATTTTTTGTGAAAATAAAATATAATCAGAATTTTGTTTATCTTAAAATTGCTCAAAATTTAATTGAGAAATTTCCGTAAATTTATGAAAATTTTTGGTAATTTAAGGTAATGTGATCAATTACATATGGTAACTTTCCATAAATTACCTCAATATTCTATCATCTGCAACTAAAATTTCCATACAGTTTTTACAATGAGTAGAATTATTCCCGTTAAATACCAAATCATAGATGTATAATTTTCATTTTTGACAGCTGACGACACTTTTCACTCCCTAGACACTAAAAAGTATTTTTCGCTCCCTAGGGAGTAAAAAGTATTTTTCACTCCCTAGGGAGTAAACATTGAAGTTCTAGCCCCGCTTTATAGGTGTCGAAAAATGTTTAAATCATGCATGTATCATGAAAAGTCTTTTTCATAACACGCGGATCGAAAGTTACATGTGAATTTTTGGATTTCTCCAAAAAACATTTGGATGCCTTCAATTTATGGAAATTTATTAATTGACTGAGGATTTCTCGAATTTTTTAATATTAAATTTTTTTATTTTCAGGAAATTTTGGAAAATTTGATAATTGGGAATCTTTGGTAAATTTTTCAGAAACTACCGACAGATTGCCACAAATTATTATTACTTAATTGATTTTTGACATTTTTGGATAAGTGAAATTTTCGTAAATTTATTAATTTTTGAAATAAATTTTTTAATTTTTTTCAAAAACCCACAAATTATTATTAAATTCCTTTTGAAAAATTTTAAATACTTGAAATTTCACGTAATTTATGAATTGAAAAATTTGTTGTTGAGTTTTCCCCGAAAACCTTTAGATAGATTGAGTTTTTAAATATTTATAATTTTTTTAAAGATTTCTTGTAATTTCTGAGGTTTTTACCAATTAAAAAATTTTCGGCAATTTTTGGGGAATTTAAGGATTGGGAATTAGTGGCAAATTTGCCATAAAGTAACCAAATTATTATTCTTTATTTGATTTTTGACATTTTTGAATAAATGAAAATTCCGGTAATTCATAATTTTCTATAAATTTCTTCAAACTTTTGGATTTCCTCAGAAAAACTTTCAATAGCTTAAATATTCGGAAATTCATAAATCGACTAAAAATTTATCAAATGTGTCGTAATTTTAGATATCCTGACATTTCAAAGAACCCATAAAATTCAAGATTTTTAGTTACTTTACCATTAATTGATTATGAATTTCCGCAAATTCCCAAAGAATTTTGTACATTTTTTAAGATTTTGTTTTACCCGAAAATTTCAGGCATTTCTTACTTTTCCATAAATTTCCGAAATTTCTTTTATTTTATGAAGCGTATGCCTTATGCCTCAAATTTCTAGTAATTCATTTATTTTCTATAAATTTCTCAACACATTTTTGAATTACTCCCGAAAACTTTTGGATATTTGAAATATTCAGAAACTTATAAATTGATTGAATATTTTAAAAAATTTCTTCTATCTTCTGGTTTTCAAATTTTTTTTTTAATTCTAGAGAACTTTTGGGAAATTTAAGAATCAGTGATTCTTTGTAATTTCACCACGATTTACCAAAAAAGTTACTACAAACTATTATTATTAAATTTATTTTCGAAATTTTTAAATACCTGAAATTTTCGGTTATTTATTAATTTTCTTTTAAAAATAGTTGGATTTCTTCCAAAAACCTTTAAATAGAATTAATTTCTGGACATTTGTAAATTGCATAAACACTTTAAGTACTTTCTGATAATGAAAAATTTCTAAAAATATTGGAAATTTTTGGGAAAATCGAGAATTGGGGAAATCGAGAATTAGGAATTTTGAGCATTTTTGCCATTAATTATCGACAAGTTACAACAAATTTTTATTATTTAATTGATTTTTGACATTTTTGCATAACTGAAATTTCTGGTAATTTATTACTTTTTTATAAATTTTTGAACATTCTTCGATTTCCTTCGAAAAACTTCCGAGATTTTAAATTTTCAGAAATTGCTTAATCAATAAAAAATATGCAATCTTTCTCATCATTTCAGATATTTTGAAATTTCACAGAATTCCCGAAATTTTTAAATTTATTTCAAAAATCTTTGGATGGCTTAAATTTTCGGAAAGTTCTTCATTTATGAAAAGCAAACTTTCGACGAAATAGGTGAACTTTTAACCAAAAAGGATGGCTTTTGAATAAAAGTGTAGAATTTTCAATGAAAAAACTTTCATTTTGATATAAAATTAAATTTAAACATTTTCTACAATTATCTGGCAAAAATGGAAACGCTATATGTATAGTAAAAAAATTTCAATTTAAGATAAAACAAAAAACAACCAGATTTTCAAAAAAATTAGTCAAGCTTTAAATCAAATGAATGAACTTTTAATGAATACCATGAATTTAAAAAATAATATTTTTAAAAAGCAGTTAAATTGTGGAAGCAGGAAATAAATTTTCTACAAAATAATACAACATTGAATTTTCAACCCAGAAACTAAATTTTCTACCGAATAAAGTATATTTTGCATAAAATAGATGATTTTCAAATAAAAAAGATAATTTTTAACAATAAATAGAACGAAATTTTATTTTAAGTTAAAATATTTCCATGCAGTATTTAAATTTTGCATTAAATAAATTACTTTTCTACTAGAGGATTAACTGTATAGACAACAAATTTAGTTACATTTTAGTTTAAAAAAATTAATTTTCAGTTAAAGAACTAATTTGTTAAGCAAATAAAATAAACGTTTAATGAAGTAGCTAAATTTTTAACTAAACAAATAGATTTTTTCGACTAAGTTTAAATGTCTATAAAAAAGTCGACAACAAATTTAGTTACATATTTAGTTTAAATAATTAATTTTTGGTAAAAAACAGCTTATTTTCAATCAAAAGTTAAATTTTGAAGAACAAAATTTTTTTAACTGAAATGATTATTCTGCCGTCAATCTATGCAAAATACAAAAAAAAACACGAGTCTAAAACAATTGTGAATGGGAAAAATATCCGCAATTTCTTTCTTAATCACAACAAAAGAAAAAAAATTAAACAAAAATTGTTCACTAAAAAAAAATCACATTTTTCATGAATAATTTTCTGATAGGGATTGTAGTTATTGTTTTAATCGTAAAAAATAACTTTCGAAATAAAAATTTTAATTAGTTAAAAAACGACACAAGAAAAAAATACAAAGAG
>NC_046657.1:124412121-124413306 GCF_010883055.1 Belonocnema kinseyi | reverse complement strand
TAATATAATTTTTCAATTTTTAAAAATTTATTGCGTGATTCTTCAATCTAGGGTATTGCAAATGTTAATTTGGATTTATATTTTTAGACCTTAATCTGAATCTTTGAATTCTATAATTTATAAAAGTTATAAATTTTGCAGTTTATGTATATTTCATTTAAAATTGCTAAATTGAAAAGTGTTAGTACCTTCCATTTTATACATGTAAGTAATTGAGAACTTTAAAACACAATTTTTGAATTGTAAAACTTCTGAACTTTAATTTTAAAAGTTTAAAATTCAAAAGTTCCATTTTAAATGTTTCAATTTCTGTTTATTATTTTAAATTCAAAAATGTTTATAATAAATTTCGTTTTTTTTATTCTATTAACCCTGAAAAATGTTTTCGAACTGGAAAAAACCCGGAAAATGACCAGGATTTTTTTCTTTGATTAAAACGACCACCCTAATTTTTCTCTGTAAATTAAATTTAAAAATCGCACTTTTATTTAAAAAATCATATTTTTTAGTAGAAATTGAGGGATTTGAATTTTTTTAACCACTGTTGGTAAATACTAATTTTGTGAAAATATGCAATCTTTTTAAAGGCTGTAAATATTAATTTTAAAAATTCCCATGGAAATGAAAAACATGAGAAATCAGGAAGTTAAAAAAAGAACTAGATTTCTTATAAGATTTAACTTTGTTCAAAAGAATGAGACTGCAATTTCTTGAAACTTGGGCTAAACACACAAATTGATTTGTTTCTTTGCATATAAGACAGGTAAAATCCATATTCACCTTCATTTTGTTTATTTCCTGGTATTAAAAGCGTAAACAATTTAAAATTTGAAAATAGAAACTTTTTTAATAATAAGCAAGCGCATTCACTAGTTTTTGAAGTAATTGAATTAATTAATAATTTACTCTATCTCACCGATATAAATAAAATAAATCATATCTACTTTTATATATTTTCTCGATGGACCAACATGTATTGAACTCATTATGTTTAACCACCTTAGATATATTTTTTTTAGAAAAAAGTAGAATCTAAAAATTATTACTAACAAATCTTTAGATCCTTTTTGGATGAACAAGTTTTCTCTTTGTATTTTTTTCTTGTGTCGTTTTTTAACTAATTAAAATTTTTATTTCGAAAGTTATTTTTTACGATTAAAACAATAACTACAATCCCTATCAGAA
>NC_046657.1:124397404-124412021 GCF_010883055.1 Belonocnema kinseyi | reverse complement strand
ATTCAGATTAAGGTCTAAAAATATAAATCCAAATTAACATTTGCAATACCCTAGATTGAAGAATCACGCAATAAATTTTTAAAAATTGAAAAATTATATTATTTTAAGCAACTTTAATCTAGACTCATTAGAACTTAAAAAAATAATTTTTACAGAAATTTTAGTTCAAATGCCCAAAGTCTAATTTAAAGAAATGTAGATTTTGCAGATTTCAAACAAAACATTTAAGATGCTTTCAAGAATTGTAAAGTTTAAAAAATAATAAAAACATTTTCTTGAGAGTCTTAGAAAAAAATTTGTATTTTGAAAAATTATTGTGAAAGAAAATTTAGAAAGATTTTAAGAGATTTCAAAAAAGATCAAAAGGAACCTAGAAGAATTGAAGTATTTATTTTTAATTTCCGCGATTTTCCAAAAACTGTAGGAAAAATTTAATTGATTTTAAAATATGTTTACAAGTTCTTTAAAAAATATGAACTCACTTCGTTTACAAATTAAACTTTCTTTAAATAAAAAAATTGAAATTTTAACGTTAAATGATTAAAAGCTCTTCGAATTTCTAGAAATTCAAAGCTTTTTATGTAAAACAATTCAGTTTATAATTGTTTACTTTTAAATATTTATTTTTAATTTAATCGCCTCAAATAAACACTGAAATATTTCTAAATATTAAATACTTATTTTTTTCCAAATTAAATTTTCTTTAAATTTGTGCTTAAAAATAAAATTATCCGAATGAATGATATTATATTAATTTCAATTCTTATGCAAACTTTTGAATTGAAACATTTAAAATCTGGAAATTCTCAAATTTTGAACGGATTTAGGATCGTTTCGTCAAATAAATTATTGTTCAGTTTTTATACTTAAATGACAGATCCATTAAAAAATAGTTTATTTATTTAAATTTAGAGTTGATAAAGTAAAACTGATTCTTGTCAACGATTTTTAATTTGGAAAGCTTTTAACTTTTAATTGTTTAAGTATTCAATACTGCACTTTAATTATTTAAGAAACTATTGAAATCGAACTTGGACAGATTTTTCTTTTGAAAATTCTGCAAATTTCTGGTCACGAAATAAATTCACTCTCATTTCCCGTTTTTTTCCGATAAAAGAAAATTCACAGTCATTTCCCGGTTTTCCCGGTTTCACGGTCTCACCCTGAAAAATATTCCAGTTTGACTTTTCAACATCATAATATCAGTTTTAGACAAAAAGTAAATTTTCTATGAAACAATTGAATTTTCACCCAAAAAGGATGAGTGTTAAAAAAAATAGTGGAATTTTGAACCGAAAACTTCCATTTACAAAATTAAGTAATTTAATTAATTAATTAAATTAATTTTCTTTTAAATTATTAGCGAATATTGCAATTGAAAAAGTCTTATAATTTTTTTATGTGACTTATATTTATTTGAAAAGTTTTTTTTTAACAATCTATTTGTATGTACGTTAGCCTTAAACGAAATTTATCGCTCAAGAGAAATAATGTTAAGTAATAGCAAAAAACCTTGTATATTTGAATAATTATTTTAATATGCTTAAAAAAATTATTTTTCTTTCCTTGTGGACGACAAAGTGATGAAAACATTTTTAATGTAGTAGTAAGAATACTAATTGTGAAGAAAAATTGTATTTAAACAATTATTTGTTTGAGCGATTTTTCCCTTGATTTCTAGTAAACAAATTTTCAATTTAAAAAGTTTAAGGCTGATGAAAATGTTTTAATTTTAATTTCTCTAACAATTTTTTAAATTGTAATTTTTTAAATTTGACATTGAAAGAAATAAATATGAAAATATGTGAAAAAAAATTTTCCAAATAAACATTGTCAAAAATTTCTGGTAACTTTTTGAAAATTTAAGAATTAAGAATATTTTGTAAAGTTTATTGTTCGGGTTCAGTCACAGTACAATGTTTGAAGAATGCTTGTAGGTCAAGGAATACTTAAAAAATTATTGCCAAGTACAATATTTTTGATAATTCCGAATGCAACTTGATTTATAATAAAACATGCTATTTTCGCAAATATAACTTTTAATTAAAACAAGAAATTCAGCAAATTTTAATTAAAAATTAAAGCCGTACAAACAAGACAAATTCTTTTACTGCATTGTAAATGTTTGAATGACGTTATCTTAGGTTGGGAAAAAAATAAATTTTCATACAAAATTTAAATAAAGTGAAACCCTTCAATAGCCCTCCCTTCTATAACCCTTCCGAAAACTGAAGCCTCGCCGCAAGTTCGTGTAACAGGAGCTGCGCGAGGTGCGCGTGGTCTGCGGTTTACATTTAGGCGAGCACTCAGGCGTGAACAAAAAAAATAGGAGCAGGCTAGAATGTGTTAGTTCCCACCCATCGTCAGTCCCAAAAACTGGCGCAATCTTCAGCAGTAAAAAAAGTTACACATAAATTAAATACCTGAAGACAATCGTTTATTTTACACATTTTTATCGCAAATAGATATTGAGGGGATGGGTGCGGTTTTTTATCAATTAAAACTTTTCAGATTTACACCAAAATTTTCAAAAATTTATAATAGATTGTTATAAAACATCACTGTTTTCTGCTTACAATTGTTGAAACGAATTTTTTACAAATGGCTAATTTGATAAGATGATTTTTTTGAAACTTCCTACTCACAGGTCATTACATGATTCTACAACGAAGAAAAAAAATTTTCCGCCGTACAGTGGGAAAAAAGTACATTTTTGGTTCAAAATGCGATTCCGTCTGAACGTGTATACCGAATTGGATATATTTTTTTTTAACTTATAAAATTTCAAAGAAAGTTGTCGAGCCTTATTTTTAATTTATTTTTTCAATTTTTCTTATAAATAAATAAATATGACGAAATGAATGAAAAAATTTTCTATTTGACGTTCCCGTTGCTCGTCAATAATAAGAAAACTGTTGTAATCGCCAACGTTTCATAGATTTACATTATATAAAGATATTTCACCATGATACAATAAACAAAAAAAGTTTTGATTAACAAATTATTTGTTGAAAATGTGTTTTCAATTATTTAACTCTTTTAAGTTATATTGCAAGAAATTTTATTAAAACAATGTTTCAATGATTGTTTATATCAATTTAATAAACAAATGCATTATTTAGGAATTTGTCGATGAAAAAACTCGTTTTTTTCAATGTCAGTCCTTTTAATTGGGAACTTTACCATAATTTAAGTAACATTCAAATTATTTAATTGATTTTATGTTTTTGTTAAAAAAAAATATAATTAAAAAATTTGTTTCTTACAGTACTTACAGTTGGCCAACAAAATAGGGTTTGAATACAAGGAATGATTAAACAATACATTCAATAATTGTCATAAATAAATTCTATAACATATGAAAGGTCAAGATTCTCACGAGTCTGTGAAAAAAATCATAAAATTAATTAACTAATTACACAGGCCAACATGGTTTTGTGGTTGGAAAGTGGAGGGTCATTTCCGAAGTAATTTTTTACGTAGAATCGGAATCCAGGGTCATAATTGGCCCATCAAGTCAGAATCTTAAGATATTTGAGGTTGTGGGCCCAAAAATAGCGTTTTTATCTACATTTGAGGTTATGTACAGAAGACACAACATTTTTATGGGATTTTTCTTTAGTTGTATCATATAGTACTGCTCTTTCTCTTTAATTTAAGAGTCGCAGAGTGTAATTACCATTTTTCTTTACCAAGTTACGCCAATTTGAAATCACGAGATATGTCCCATTATGTCTTGAGCATTTGCTTTAAACACCACAGGCAACATGGTTTTGTTGTTGGAAAGTGGAGGATCATTTCCGAAGTAATTTTTTACGTAGAATCCGAATCCGGGGTCAGAATTGGCCCATCACGTCAAAATTATAAGATATTTGAGGTTATGTACCCAAAAAATGGCGTTTTTAGCTACTTTTGAGGTTATGTACAGAAGACACCGAATTTTTGGGATTTCAACAACCGCGAACACCTCCAAGTACAAATTTTCAAAAGGAAACACCTAGTAGAAAATTCTGCCGCAAAGTATGTGAAGCAAATTCTCAAGACATAATGGGACATATCTCGTAATTTCAAATTGGCGTAACTTAGTTAAGAAAAATGGTAATTGAACTCTGTGACTCGTAAATTAGAGAGAAAGAGCCATACTATATGATACAACTAAAAGAAAAAACCCAAAAAATTTGGTGTCTTCTGTACATAACCTCAAAAGTAGCCAAAAACGCTATTTTTGGGCCCATAACCTCAAATATCTTAAAATTCTGACTTGATGGGCCAATTATGACCCTGGATTCCCATTCTACGTAAAAAATTACTTCGGAAATGACCCTCCACCTTTCAACCACAAAACCATGTTGGCCTGTACAATTAGTTAATTAATTTTATGATTTTTTTTCGCAGACTCGTGAGAGTCTTGACCTTTCATATGTTATAGAATTTATTTATGACAATTATTGAATGTATTGTTTAATCATTCCTTGTATTCAAACCCTATTTTGTTGGCCAACTGTAAGTACTATAAGAAGAAAATTTTTTTAATTCTATTTTTTTTAACAAAAACATAAAATCAATTAAATAATTATGAATGTTACTTAAATTATGGTAAAGTTCCCAATTAAAAGGACTGACATTGAAAAAAACGAGTTCTTCCGTCGACAAATGCCTAAATAATGCATTTGTTTATTAAATTGATATAAACAATCATTAAAACATTGTTTCATTAAAATTTCTTGCAATATAAGTTAAAAGAGTTAAATGATTGAAAAAACATTTTCAACAAATAATTTGTTAATCAAAAATTTTTTTGTTTATTGTATCATGATGGAATATCTTTATATAATGTTAATCTATGAAACGTCGGTGATTACAACAATTTTCCTATTATTGACGAGCACCAGGAACATCAAGCAGAAAAACTTGCCACTTTTTCATTATATTTATTTATAAAAAAAATTGAAAAACTAAATTAAAATTCAAGCTCGACAACTTCCTTTGAAATTATATCAGCTTTAAGGAAAAAATCTAAATCGGTACACAGGTTCGGCCGGAATCGTATTTTGAACCAAAAAATGTACTTGTTCCCCACCGTGCGCCTGCCCGGTCAAATATTTTGCATGCATTTTCCCTATGTGGTTGTTTAAATTAATACTATATTATAAATCATGGATTGGAGCTCCTAAATTTTAAAGGGCCCGGGATCCTAATAAGTTCAAAAAATGTTGCGTCCGGACTCGGACCCATAACAATTAAAAGGGTTTGGGTCGAACCTCAAACTCTTTAAAATGTTAAGAGTCGGGCTTCGTACCCGTACTATTAAGAATTTGATGGGACTGGAACTGGGCCTTTGATGAACTCTTCAAACTAAGGTTTATCTCAAAATGTTTAGATCCCTGTTCTTAGAATTAAAACTGACCTATTTCTGATATTTCTGCTTACAGGAGTAAGTTCGCAGGAGATAACGAGTCTACAAGCTTTATTTCCTCATTTTTCCGAATTCGGACTTCCTAACATCGAGGCACTTCCATTTTTCAAGCTAAAGTCTAGAGAGAGACCACGTTTGCGAAGACGCGATTCTCCCAAGATTCCTTTCGAAGCAGATGCAACTATATACTTAAGAAATTATATCATCGTTGGGTATAAAGCCGAGGAAGCCATAAAGCAAATATCTTCTTCAGCTGGCGAATGGTTTGTGATATTTGACAGACGTGACAACAAATTTAAAGAACTGAGCAAGGAAGAAATCAGGATGCTGGGTGTGGATAATCGTTTAGCATTCGCTCAACAAATTGATAGAGCCCTCTCAGCCCATCGAGCTGCATCTCCACCAAGCGAGGGATTAGACCCTGATGTAAAAGAAATAGTTAATAAAGCAAAAGCTGAAGCAAAATATGTAGGAACGCTTCAAGCAGTTCATCAATCATACGTTCAAGCCCGCCTTCCAATCCAAAATCAACAAGAAAACCTTCGAAAAATCCTTGAAACATACCATGAGAAGCACGCAAGTATATATAATGAAGTTTTAAAAAAAAACGGGATCATATAATTAAATTGAAAAGAATGTGAAACCAAATTACAACATAACTTGAGATCCGAAATCGGATCAGAAGTCGACCACAAAACACACAATGAATTGTGCCACTTCTGTTTAGGAGAACAGCTCTACTGATTCGGGATTACCATGACCCCGAACAGGCCAAACCGTTTAACCAACAGTATAGTCGACACGTTCTGCACACGCGTTGCTTGCGTCACAGTTGTGCGTTTGCGCAGTTTAAAAAAATATAGCACACACGATTTGGAGCGACTGATCTCTGGAAGTTTGGGGTAACCAGTATCCCGAACCTGGAGACGCCACACCAAACGAACCCAAATTACGAACACAGTAAACACTAGGAACAAATTTTATCTTTAAGTTGGATAGAAACGCTGCAGCACGTTTATCTGACGTAAGATAAAATTTATCCGACCAATATGGTATGTTTATTTGAAATATGTGATATGCCAAACGGCTGCGTCTAGCTTTACAGGACAAACTTCTTCCATAAATTTAAGCGAAATTAAATGAAAAATAATGAAATGGATTTGCTTTTAAGATAGAAAAGCCATTTCTTTCATCATTGTTGGCAATTTGGAAAGTGTGCGATTAGGAAATCCATTACGAAAAATTATAATGTTTCGTTATTGAGGTTAAAATCACAATATCCGGCGACTTTTGTCATAATACTATTCGATAACAAGTGATTTTAAATAGTTTCATATCAAATGGAGATGTGATAAAGAGGCTTTAAAGGATTTTAAAATACTTTTTATGAATTCAAGAAACATCCAGAGATTTTCAATAATTTCGATGAATTTGAAGGGATTTGAAAATAATTTTAAAGAATTAATGATTTTAAAGAAATTTCATAGATTTATTTTTAAATCCAAAAAGGTTTAAGGACTTTTTTTAGAGATTTTACAAGATTTTAAGACAGTTTAAGTGATTTTAAAGAATTTTAAGTGAGTTACTGAAAACCGTGGCGGACCGAAGGAACCGAATGGAGCCTCTACAAAGTACCCGTAAAGACCTCATTGGGTTTCCATTCGGTTCCTGATCTTCTATAGGGAATTTTAACGTAGAATCCGAATTTGAACAGTTTAAAAGTTGATTTTGCTGTTTTTTCGAGCTTTTAAAAAAGGAACCGAATGTAGATCCAATGGGGTCTTTACGGGTACTTTGTAGAAGCTCCATTCGGTTTCTTTGGTCCGCCAGGGAAGTTATTCAAAAAGATTTTGATAAATTTAAAGAGATTTCAAGGGTCGTATTTTTGTTTTAATATTTTAGGGAATTTAAGAAAATCTAAAGGATTTTACTTAATTTTTAAAATTTTAAAAGATCTTAAATGATTTTTAAGAAGTTGAAGGGTAAACAAAATTCGTAGGACTTTCAGGGTTTTCAAAAATCTCACAGGATTTCTAAATAATAAAGTGATTTTAAGGAATTACTATAGGACTTCACGGGATTTTAAAGATCCCTTTCAAAGGATTTAAAAATCATTCAAAAAGGATAAGGATTTGCAAGAGATTCTATAAGATTTTAAGGCAGTTTTAGTGATTTTAATGAAAGTCAAGAGAGTTCTTGAAATTTTTTTTTTAAATTGTAAGATTTTGATTCATTTCAAAGACTTTTAAGGGAGTTCAAAACACTTCGGAGGACTTTGAGGATTTTTAATAACTCAAGTGATTTGAAGGAATTACTCGGGATTTTACGACAGTTTTAGTGCTTTTAAAAAATTTTAAACAAGTTATTGAAAAGTAATTTAAAAAGATGTAATAAATTTAAAGAGATTTCAAGGGATTTAAAAAAATTAAGAATTTTCAAGAGATTTTCAGGAGCATAAAAGATTCCAATGATTTCTAAAGATTTGTATTGATTTTAGAAAATTTTACAATATATAAATTAATTGTAGTGTATTTAAAAAACTTCGAAAGATTTTAGAAGATTGAAAAACAGTTGAAGGGATTTAAAAAAAATAGTAATAGTTTAAGGATTGTCAAGAAATATTGCAGGATCTCTAAGAGTTTAAGTGATTTTAAGAAATTACTAGGGAGTTGACGGGATTTTAAAGTATATTTTTAAAGGATTTGAAAATATTGCAATATGTTTTAGTGACTTTAAATAATGTCTAGCGAATAATTGAAAAGTTATTTTAAAATATTCCGAAGTATTTCAAAAAATTCAAAGATTTCAAGGATTTTCAAGATATTTAAAGGAATTTAAGACAATTTAAAAAATTTTAAGTTATTAGAATTATTTTCAGTCAATTTCGAGATACGTTTATAGATCTAAAATGATTGTGAAGAATTTGAAGGGTTAAAAAAACGGAGAAGTTTAAGGATAATTATAGAAATAATAGAAATAATTATTTTGAAGAATCTTTAAAAAAAAATTTTTTGGGTTCAAAATGAATTTTTTTGGTTGAAAATTGAACTGTTTCATTTTTGGTTAAAAATTGATCTCTTTTAGCTAAAAATTCATGTATTTTGTTAAAATTAGGGTGAGTGGATTGGGAAAGTGTGTAGAAGGGTGTGGATGTGAGAGATTAATCGAGGGATAATCGCCGCCGGAAAAGCAGAGTTTGGTAGGGAAGAGTGATACTAGTAAGGGGGCTGACGGTAGCGGAGATAAAAGTGAAGTTTCAATGAAAGAGGAAAGACTAAAGGAAATTCTAGAAGTGATAATAGACGTAATGGGGATTTATGAAGAAAAGCAGGAGAAAAGGGGAGAAGAATTAAACAAGGAAATAAGGTGGGAAATGGCTGAAGTTAAGAAAGAAAGAAAAAAATGGAAAGAAATCAGGTAAAAGTTATAAAAGAGGATGCAGTCATTGGAGCAAAAACTAGAAAAGCAGGAAGAAGATAATAATAAAAAGGTAGAGGAGATTCGAGGTAGAATGAAGAAATTTGAAAGCTCGAACGGGGATTGTGGTGGGGGCGACAGCAGGAATAAGGAGATGGAAAGGCTGAGAAAAATAGAACAAAAAATAGAAAGGAAAGAGAGGGAAGAAAGAAAATTAAACATATTGAAAAGGGTATAAGATTAGATGGAAAGGAGCTGAAGGATGGGGTGGACGAAGTACTAGAAAGGATTGATGCTAAGGTAGAGATAGAAGAAATACGAAAAGTATGAAGGGAAGAGCGAAGAGGGTAGATAATGGTACTGGTGAAACTGAAGAAATGGGAACATAAGAGGGAGGTGATGACAAAAAAGAGGTTATTATATAGTAGTCCAGAGAGAATAGAGGATGATTTGACAAGGGTAGAAAGGAAGATGCTGTATAAATTAAGGAAAATAGCGGAAGAGAAAAAAAAAGGGAAAGAGAACATGTGTTAAGTATGGGAGAATACAGATAGATGGAGTATGGTGAGATTGAGATGAAGAAAGGGAACAGATAGTAAGAAATGAGGTGCAGGGAAACTAGAAGAGGAAGGAACGGGTGATAGGAAAATAAGAAATAGTATGAAGGAAAAAAGATTAAAAACGAAATTAGGGAAGAATGGACGATTTATTACTGGAATATAGCAGGATGAGAGAGGAAGGATAGGGAGTTTATGAGAAATTTGACACAATGGGATGTAGTCATTATGATGGAGACGTGGCTGGATGAAAAGGGATGTGAATTGGTAAGAGGAAGGTTACCAAGAGGTTACAATTTCTAGTTCAAATTGCAAAGAGGAAGAATAAGAAGGGCAGAGCAATGAGAGGAATGGTGATGGGAGTAAGGGATGAATGTATAACAGGGAAAGATAAGAAAGACGGGAAAGAACAAAAGGAAGGATTAATAGTAGAAGAGGCAATGATGGGTGGAGAGAAGTGGAAGGTAGTGGGGATTAATGTGGAAGAGGATATGCAGGAGAAAGCAAAGGTGATTAAAGAAATAATTGAAGTAAATAAAGAAGAGATTAGGTTGATAATACGTGGGAATTTCAATGCGACAACAGGAGACAGATGAGGAAGGGAATGGGGAGAAAAGAGAGGAAGAAAATCCAAAGATAAGGTACTAAATGAGGGGGGAAAAAAGTTGTTGAAAAAGGAGAATATACACGCTCAGGAACTGAAAGGGGAACGGTAATTAATTAAGTGATAGTGGATGATGAGGTAAAAGAAAAGGTTAAGAAACTGGAGGTAGGTGAATATATTGATTCGGATCACTTTCCCTTAATAGTGACATTAGAGAAACAAAAAAGCAATAGCAATATGAGTTAAAGGGGGGCAAATGTAAAAAGTGTAGGAAAAGGGGATTGGACAAGGGAAGGAAAAGAACAGTTTAGAGAAAAAATAAGAAACATGAAAATGGGAGAGGGAAATATGGACAAGGAGATGGGAAAAATGACAGGAGAAATAAAAATAGGATTAGAGTGTAGAAACAAAAATGAAATTAGTAAAGGGGGAATAGAAGTGGGTGGGATAAGGAGTGCAGCGAGAAAAAAAAGGAGATCAGAAAGGAATTGAGAAAGTAGAAAAAAGAAAAAAGTAATGGGGAAGAATATAGGGAAAAAAAGAAAAATTATACTGAGTTGTGTTTTTAAAAGAAAGAGGAAGATAATGAAAGGTTTTAGGAAGAGGCGGAGAAGGCTAGGATGAAAGAAGAGGTATGAAAGGTAGTAAATAGAGAAAGAAAAAGAAGAAAAAGGGTAAACCAAGATATTGAAATTATAGAATGGAAGAAATATTTTTTGGATTTGCTAGGAGGGGCAGAGAGAAAAGTTGTAAAAGGAGGAAAATATGGTAGAGAAAGAGATAAGGATGATGAAAGAAGGAGTAGTCATACAATTAGTAAAGAAAGGCAAGGGAGAGGAGGTTAAAGATTATTGGGGGGTGACATTGATGCCAACACAGTATAAAGTATATGTAATTATTTTGTCGGAGAGATTGAAGATAGAAGTTGAAGAAAAAAAGATGGAGTCACCGAATCAAAGAGGGTTCAGAAAAGGAATGGAGGTAATGGACAACATATATGTTCTGAACTATCTAGTAAATAAGATAATTAAAAGGGCAAAAGGGTCAATGATAGCAATGTTCGTGGACTTAAAGGCGGCGCTTGACTCATTAGACCGAGGAGAAATAGAAAAAGTTATGATAAAAAATGGAATAAGAGAGGGATTATTAAAGAGAGTATCAGAAATTTTTAGAGAGACAAAAAGCAGGGTTTAATTTATTAATATCAAACTTGAAAGATGAAATGAGGAGAAAGTGTTGGGGAGGAGTTAGGATAAGGAAGGAAAAGATATATACACTGGCATACGCAGACGACATAGTGTTAATGGCAGAGGATGAAGAAGGGATGGCGGGATTAATTACAGGATCAGAGAAATGTTTAGATGGGAAAAAGCTGAATAAAAATGTAGAAAAGACAAAGATAATGAGGTTTAGAAAAGGAGGAGGAAAGAAGAGAGAATGGACAGGGAGATGGATAGGAATAAAGTTAGAAGAAGTCAAAGAGGTTAAAAAAAATTGGAGAAGGAGAATGTGGTTGTTTCATATGCTGGTATGGCCGGTATTACGTTATGGAGCAGAGATATGGGGATGGAAAGAAAGGAAAGATATTGAGAGTTTACAAGAAAGGTATATAAGATGGACACTAGGGGCATACTGAAGGACGTCAGGATATATGGTGAGAGAAGAAGCACAAAGGGATAAGTTTAGTATTAGAGCGGGAAAGAGGGCATGGAAATTTGAGACGAAGCTGAGGGAGGGAAAGAGAGGGGAGTTGGCGGGAAAGTGTTTGATGGAGGTAGAAGAGAGGAGAGGGAGGATGATCGAATTGACGAGATGGGAAGAAGAAAGGAGGGAATTCTTTAATGATAGAGAAATAGAAGACGGGATTGGAGAAAACTGTGAAGAATTGGTAAAAAGAGAGAGAGAAAGATAATTAATAGAAAGATGGGGGCGAATGAGGAATCAAAATACAATAAATAGTATAAGATGATAAAAAAGGAAGGGGTGCCAACGTATTTAGAAAAGGGTTGGGGAGAGAGAAGGTGGACTAGAATAGCAATATTTAGATTGGGAAAGGAGGTAAAGGAGGGTGTACTGGGAAAAAGAAGAGAACAGAAAGTGTAGAATATGTGAATGGGAGGAGGAAACATGGGAGCATGTATGGGAAGGATGTAGGAAAGAAATGGGAGATAAAGGAAGCTGGCAAGAGCGTAAAAATTGATAGTAATGGTAAGGTAAAAGTTGAATAGACGTTTGCGTTCTCATGCTCTCTCTCTCTCTCTCGTTTGCACTCTCGCTTTCGTTCGATCACTCACTTGTTTGCTAATAAGTCCTAAATTGCGCTATCGCAGGAAATTTAAAGAAGAAACTAGATATAAGACTTTATGTAAATAGTTGTAAATAATTGTATATATATAGAAAGGATAAGATTGTAAAAAAAATATAGATATAAACGGAAAGATTGTAAGGAATGGAAGTCATGTAAACCCTTTGGGTATACATTATGAATAAAGAAGAACTGAATGTTTAAATATTTCATGGTTTCTTTAAAAGTTACATTTTAAAAATTCAACTATTTTGTTCAGAATTCATTTATACATTCAGTTAAAAATGCGTATTTTTCAATAAAACATTAATATTCGTGATTAAAATTTTTTTTTTGAAAATTCAACCATTTGGTAGAAAAACTTATTTTTTAGATAAAATTGTTTTGTTTGTTAAAACTTAACTATTTTGTTCAAATTTCTTTGTTTGTAAGTCGAAAATAATTTCCATGAATAAAAATTAACATATTCAATTTTTGGTAAAAAAGTAATTCTTTTAGTTGAAAATTCAAATAATTGGTTAAAAATTTATCTTTTGGGTTAAAAGTTCTTCTTTTTTGGTAGAAAATTAATCTGCTTAGTCAATTTCTTTGGTAAAAATTGAACTATTGTGTTGAAACTTCGTTTTTTGTTTGCTATAAATTATGTTTATGAACTAAAAATTCAGTTATTCGATTTTTTGTTTCAAAATTATCTGTTTTCAGTTGAAAATTTAGCTATTTGATTACACATTAATTTATTTTGTCAACAGTTAATTATTTTGTCGAAAATTAATCTTCGTGGTTGAAAATTCACCTTTTTGGTTAAACATTCGTCTTTTTATTATGAAAAATTCATCTTCTTGGCTGAAAATTCATCTTTTTGGTTATAAATTTGACTTTTTAGTTAAAAATTTAATATTTCGATTAAAAATTCATTTTGTTCGGTGAAATATTGATCATTTTCGTTAAAAATTTATTTCTCTGACTTGAAATTTATTTATTTTGTAGAAAATTCGTCTTTTCAATTGAAAAATAATCTTCTTGGTTGGAAATTCATTTTTATGGTTAGGAATTCAACTTTTTGTTTAAGAATTCATTTTTTTGAGGGAAAGATTCCTAATTTTCGTTAAAAGTTAATCTTTTTGGTTGAAAATTTATATACTTTATTGAAGATTCGCCTTTTTTGATAGAAGTTGAACTATTTGTTTAAGAGTGCAGTTTTTTGTTTAATGGTTTATAATATTAATTGAAAATGTATCTTTCGAGCAGAAAATTGATCTTTTTGTTTGAAATTTTATACTTTTTGTTAAAGATTCGTGCTGCAGCGTTTTTATCCGCTTTGAAGATAACATTTATTCCTGAGTTTTACTGTGAAATAACTATGCAAAATCATCTAGAATTATTTTTTCTTAGTAGTGTAAAGTCAGGTAGGAAATGAGACTTATGTACTTACTCATTATTTTGTTTAATATAGGATAATATAGGAAGAGGCGACATAATTTGCATAATTTAAAAAAAATAAAATTGCATTTATATTCAGAACTTATAAAAAAATTTAAAAAAACGAATACACAAATATATTTCCCAAATTTCAAATAACGACAAGGTTTTTAATTGACAACAAATTAAATCCTGAATTAAAAAATATCCGAAACTTAAACTTAACGACTTCGAGACATAATTCTAAAATTGAGGGGTTCTGAACAAGAAGGCGACAGGCGCTTGAGAACGAGTAAAAGTATTGTCCAGGCTGTGACGTCAGGTATCAAAATTGAAATTCGAAATTTAAAAAAAAAACCAAAAATATAGTTAGATAGCTCTTGAAAAATGAACCTGAGTTTCCACTCACAGTTTTTCTCTCGGGCCACAAATTTTTCAGTTAATAAATAAAAACTGACTTTTTTTAAATTGAAAAAACCATGTTTTTTCACATTCAACTCGCTGTAAGTAATTCGTTTATCAACTAATTAACAAATTTCTTATTTAGTTGTATTCGTGACACTCTAGCGGAGGCTACAGTATTTAAAAAGTGTCAAAAGTTAATTTTTAATGTTTTTCTTTTTAATCCGAATGAATAACCACGTTTTTAGACTTTCACATTAAAAAAGTGAGCGAGAAAGTTTGAGCAACAACAAACTTCAAGCGAACGAATTTTCCGCCAATCTATTGGCCAACTTTTTGGAAAATCTCAATTCGATTTGATTTTTAGTTACATAATTACAGCGAGTTTATCACAAGCTAGCGACGCGACACCACAGGATTTTTCAGGGGACGCCGCCGGAACGCTGACTAGTGCGAGCGAGTGGACAAAACAAAGGACGGGCAAGGAGTAAGGACAA
>NC_046657.1:124378007-124397304 GCF_010883055.1 Belonocnema kinseyi | reverse complement strand
GACTAGTGCGAGCGAGTGGACAAAACAAAGGACGGGCAAGGAGTAAGGACAATGTTTCAAGCTTCCGGCGGCGTCCCCTGAAAAATCCTGTGGTGTCGCGTCGCTAGCTTGTGATAAACTTGCTGTAATTATGGAACTAAAAATCAAATCGAATTGAGATTTTCCAAAAAGTTGACCAATACATTGGCGGAAAATTCGTTCGCTTGAAGTTTGTCGTAGCTCAAACTTTCTCGCTCACTTTTTTAATGTGAAAGTCTAAAAACGTGGTTATTCATTCGGATTAAAAACAAAAACATTAGAAATTAACTTTTTACACTTTTTGGACACTGTAGCCTCCGCTAGAGTGTCACGAAAAAAACTCAACAAGAAATTTGTTAATTAGTTGATAAACGAATTACTTACGGTGAGTTGAATGTGAAAAAACATGGTTTTTTTAATTTAAAAAAAGTCAGTTTTTATTTATTTACTGAAAAATTTGTGGCCCGAGAGAAAAACTGTAAATGAAGACTCAGGTTCATTTTTCAAGAGCTATCTGACTATATTTTTGGTTTTTTAAAATTTCGAATTTCACTTTTGATACCTGACGTCACAGTCTGGACAATACTTTTACTCGTTCTCGAGCGCCTGTCGCCTTCTTTTCCAGAACTCCTCAATTAACGAATTATTAAATTTCCACCAATATTTTAATTCCCGAAATTTATAACTGTGGAACATAGTTATATGCTTATTAATATATGAGCTATTTATGACATTATAAATAAGGCAAACAATTAAAATTATAATGAATTAATAATTTATTAATTATTTTAAGAAATTTTAAATTTTAGTGATAAATAAGGTATGAATGGTAAATTCAAAATTGATTTATTGTACAATTCGGTTAATTTATAATTAGTTCACTTCTATTTTTGTCATTTTTTTGCTAATTTGGGGATTTGTTATTCATTCTTTCGTTAAAATATCTATATATTACAAACAAGCAATATGATAAATCATCTAATATTGTCTTATTTTACAATTAAATAACGAACTCTTAAATAAAATATTTTTAAAATCGAATAGACTTTGTAATTATGCTAAAATATTATAACATTAAATCCATGTTAAAATTAAATTTCGAGAATTAAAAACAAGTAAGTATTATCAGTTGGTTTTTAAATTTACATTATTATAATGTTCATAAGATTCTTGAAAAAATTAAAAAAAAAAAGATTTTGGTATATTTTAGACGTGTATCCTTAAATAATATCGAAACAGTCACTCAATTTCCGATATACCCTTACACTCGCTTGCTACCCGTATATATTGTGTTTATAGCTTATAAGAGCCATCAATGGACTCCATACTCTCTCAGGATTTCCCAAAGTTTACTTCTATCTACCTTGTCAGAAGCTTTTTCTAGATCAACAAATGCACAGGAAACTTTTTTCTTACTCTCAAACTTTTTTCTGTTAATTGCCATAAGCTAAATATTTGATCCGTACATGAACTTCCTGGCATAAACCCACTTTGCACTTCCCAAATCTTTTTTTCTGTTATTTTCATAACCATACGAATAAGTATTTTTGAATATACGAGGTCTGTTCAAAAAGTAAGGTGACTTTTCAATTTTCGCGGGCTACGTACATTCAAGTTTTAAATTTTTTGTTTTATTGTGTTGGTTCACTCGTCACGATCATATGTTCACAGTTTTGACTATATAGCTCGTGTTGTTTTTCTGGCAGAGGTGTAAAAGGTTAGAAGGGTTTGGTGTGCTCAGCGATTTTCTTCTTTCGAAAAAAATGGAGCAAAGAGTTTGCATTAAACTTTGTGTGAAAAATGGAATCCAGTGCTCTGAAACTCTTAAAATGTTGACAGTTGCATACGGTGAGTCTACTCTGAGTAAGAAAAATGTGTATAAGTGGTACAAGCTATTCCAAGAAGGTCGAGAGGATGTCAAAGACGAACCTCGCCCTGGACGTCCCAGCACGTCAACAACAAATGAAAACGTTTAAGCAGTGGGAGAAATGGTGTTGAAAAATCGCCGAATTACTATCAGAGAAGTTGCTTAAGATGTTGCAATATCTGTTGGCTCATGCCATGCTATCTTTTCGGACGTTTTGGGCATGAGACGTGCGTCAGCGAAATTTGTTCCAAAACTGCTTAATTTTGATCAAAAGATCCATCGCATGACCATCGCTCAGGAGATGTTGAATGAATGAACAGTCATGCCTCAGCCTCCATATTCACCGGATTTGGCCCCCAGTGACATTTTTCTTATCCCAAAACTGAAGAGACCCATGAAAGGACATCGATTTTCAATGATTGAGGAGATAAAAACTGCATCGCTTAAAGAACTCAAGGCTATACCACAAAATGATTATCAGAATTGCTTCGATGATTGGAAAAAGCGTTGGCACAAGTGTATCATATCTGAGGGGGATTACTTTGAAGGGGACAACATAAATATTGAGGAATAAATGAATATTTTTTGAGAAAACCATAAAGTCACCTTATTTTTTTAATACACCTCGTATTTTACTAAGGGTACTTAATATGCTAATTCCTCTGTAATTATTGCAGTGACTTTTATCTCCCTTTCTTTTGTATATTGGTTCGATAATCGCCTTTTTCCAATCGTCTGGGACGTCTCCCATCTCAAAACAAAAATTTATCAATTCGTACAGTCTATGTGATATGCACTGGCCACCGCGCTTAAGCATTTTAGCGTTAATACTGTCTACCCCGTCAGCCTAACCGTTTTTCAAGTTCTTAATTATATTCCTAACCTCAGTGATACAGACTTTCTCAATTTAGTTTTCGAACGAATTGTGTTCTAGATCGCAGTTGTAGCGGCCTATATCTTCAGCTCCGAATTGTCCCCTAAAATTGTCTCTGAAAGCTTCTAGTATCCCATCTGCATCATATAGCATTTCCCCATTACTATTCCTCATGTTGACAAATTCTGTACATTTATTTCCCTTCATTTTTCTATAAAGCAGTTTCTTGCTTCCTTCAAAGTCGTCTTGTATTTTCTTCTCTTCTTCTGCTCAAATCTTATCTTTACTTTCCTTAATTATTCGTTTGAGAATTCTCTTTTTGTGTCCGTGATGATTTACACGTCTATTTCTTTCCTCATCGCTAAGACCTGTGATGTTCAAAATTTTCCTGAAAGCTTATTTCTTTGCATTTTGGGTAGCCTGCATTTCATTCTTCAACCACGCATCACCAGACATTCTTCCTATAACCACGGTACCACACACTTCGATCGCACACCTAACAATGATATCCCGGAAAATTCTTCATGCGTCCTCTATGTCGTTTTTTAGAAGCTCCTCCCATGTTGCCTTATCTATGCTTTCGATTATATTATTTTGGAAATTTATTCGCGCATTCGGTTTCTATGTAATTTCCTGTATATCTTTATTTCAGTTGTACCCTTGATTTTTTTTTTGGGTATTTGACATGTACGTCATAGTTTCGTATTTCCGTAATGTATTTGATTCTCTCGACCAGCTATTCTCGATGTATTATACACTTATTTTATTGGAAATTATCTTGCCATTATTTATTTAAACGCCCTCCCCTCCCCCCCTCTAACCAAGGACTGAGCTGGCTAATATTTAGGGATTTTGCGGATTTTCGTTGATTTTATCGGGTATCGTTGGCTGTCGTGTCGTATTTTGTTTATCGTTATAGTTAAATTCGGATTAGAATATCCGAAAGGTTTTGTAAAATAGGATTTCAGGATTGCCTTTAGGAAGGCTGGCACCCTAAGGTACGTGTGTTTTATTGTATTTTACCCTTGTGCGAGGCCCATAGGACCTTTATTTAGTTTAAACAAAATGGCCGCGTGACACAACTAAAATGAAAAGAAAAAGAGTCAAAACAATAATTCATAATAAACTCTTATAGAATGTAATATGAAACGAGATTATGCAATTTTATCAGATCACGTAAGTTTATATCTTTGAAAAAAATCCGATGTCAAATGCAGAAAAGTAGATCACCAGATCTAAGTATGTCATTTTTGAATGGTGTAAAACTCGACAGACCTAAAAAACGTTGATTAATTTTGTGATGTTTGAAATTCTGTGGAAAACCTGAATTCTTGTTAATAAATTCTTTGAAATTTTATTTCAACATTATGAAATTCTTTAAATTTCCGTGAGGTTACATGAATCCTTTAAAATATCCTAAAAAATTCAAAATTTTTAAATCTTTGTAAATATCTTTAAATATTTCAAAATCTCTTAAGATCTTTGAAATCTTTTGGAATAACTCAATTCTTGCGCATAAATGTTTTGAATGCATATTAAATTTGATAAAATCCCCGCAATTTAGAATCAATATAGAAATATAAATATTTATAAATCTTGGAAATCGTCAGCAATCACTTGGAATATTTTTAAATACCTTAGGTTTACCCGATAAACCTACAAGATTTTTAAGGATTTTGCGGGTAGTGTTGATTAAAAAAAACATCAAATAACTTTGTTGTAACGGATATTTATTTTCAAAACAAGTAGTAAAAATAAAGACACTAATACAATTATATGGATTTCAATTCTTCATAAAATTAGTATGGGTATACTTAAAGTTCAGGATGTAAAAATGGAAATGGCCAACATTAAAAGAATCAGATATGAACTTCTTTACAGAAGCTAGTTTGAAAGTATGTTAGTGGCAGTGTCAAAATTTAGCCCATACTTTGAATCTCCTATTTAAGCAGTTAGAAAACTAGAAACTATTCAAACGTTATTTAAGCTTGCAGCACTACTTTGACGTTGTGAAGCATCTCCTTTAATGCTGTCCATTATTTTAATTTAAACCCCTATTTAGATATTAACGAAAAATAATTATGAACCAACAAACATTTTTCACTTAGATTAAATTAACTCATTGAATACCATAATAAGTACAGTTACACTCAAAGAACATACAATTATACATTTTAACTAAAATTGAGTAACCATTAGTAATTATTGTGTACTTTTTTAATTTATTCATAATATTTGCTTTTAAAAATAACAAATAATTCAATTTTTTACAGTTTATATTACTTTGAAACAATTTTTTTAATTACTTTTATTAGGAATTCGAAGATGACTGTAAAAATCGAAATTACGGTACGAAGAGACGGATTTTTCCGACGGCTTCGTATTTATAATCTACTTGACATCTCTCAGCGTCTATTAAGGTAGAAGTTAAATTTTCAAAGTTGTGTTTTTCGACCCGATATAGCATTTCATTCGGCCGACCCAGAATCTATTTTGTGGTTGACTTCTGATCCGACTTTGAATTTTGAAATGCATCCCTATTAAAAAATGATGTCTTAATTTCACATGCCTTTCAATTAATTTATATTATATCGCTTTCCTTTAAAACATGATTGTATATTTCTATATATTTTGCACGGTATGCTCCAGAAATGTCTCGAGCGTTTTCGACATTATCTTTGAATCGACGACGGGCTTGGACGAGTGATATATGAGCTACTTGGAGATTTGCATAATGTGTTGCTTCAGCTTTTGCTCTCTCGACTATTTCTTTTACACCAAGGGCTATTCCCTCAGATGGTGGAAACTCTGCTCGATGGGCATCAAGAGCCTTATCATATTCTTCAACCGTTGTTAAAAGATTGTTCACGCCCAAATAACAGATTTCTTCACGGGTCAGTTCTTTAAATTTCTTGACACGCCTGTCATATATCACATTCCATTCGCCAAGCGGAGAAGTTATTTGTCCTATACATTCATCTCTTTTATACCCCATAATGATATAATTCCTTACGTACAAAATCGATGTTTCATCGAGTCGAGTCAAGCGGGACACTTGTCTTCGCACATGTCGTTTTTCGTTATCACTTAGCTCACTATATGGTAGTTCCTCGATTCTAGGAAGACCGAAGTCGCCAAAATAAGGAAATAAAATTCGTAGGGTCGTGCGCTCAATCGTTGGCTCCTGCGAACTTAATTCTGCAAACAGAAATATCAGAAATAGGTCAATTTTAATACTCAGAACAGGGATCAGAACCTTTTCGGATGAACCTCAGTTTGCAGGGTACATCAAAGGCCCAGATCCGCTCCCATAAAACTCTTAATAGTACGGGTTCGAAACCACATCCTCTAGATTTTTAGCAATTTGAGGCTGCACCTGGATCATTTGAACTAAAATGAGAGGAGAGAGAGCGCGATTTGTTAAAGTTGTGAAAGTTGCTAGGTTGACCTTAGTTGAAATAAGTTACTAGCAGTTAAACTTTAAAAGTGAATGTTCCACACCAAACATTGATAAACGTAAAAAAGTCTCGTTCAATTTTCAAAATTATCGTCTCGGCTCGTCTCAGCTCGTCTCGTTTTCACGAAAGTATTAATTTAACCGAGCGATGTCGAGGCATTGATTGTAGACTCCTAGCGAAATAAATTATTTCTAGTGTCCTCTTCTGAATAAAAATTGTCATCCATTTCATATTTTTCTTCCAAAATTTGACATCCAAAACATCAGGATTCAGAGTAAGTAAATCACGAGACGATCCGACGCGATCAAAACAAAAGATTCGCCTAGTAAGACACATCGAAAACACTTTTGGGAGCCGAGTAAAGCCGAGCAATGTAACCGATTTTCTCGGCTCGAATACAAAATACGAATTTTTGAAAAAAGAAGTTCAACATTTTCTTCTTTATTTTTATTTGAATGAAACAACTTTCTTTGAAGTAATGGTTTCCTTAATTCAAGGAAAACATTTTTCTACGTGTGCTCAATGAAAAGACATGAAGTTATATAGGCAGTGGACGATATGCCGATACTGGCAAAAAACTTATCTGCCGGTACATTATTACATTACATTATTGTACATTATCACACTTATAATCATTTTTGTTTACATTTTTATTGGAAGCCTATAGTCATTTTAGGTTATTTCTAAAAGATGGCGTTACTTGTATTATTTCGCATCGAAGGCACATCGTTTTACTTTTCTTTTTCAGTTCGAAGAAAAGTGCTGCTGAAAGTCATCAATTGATTTGGAAACTTACGGGGACAATTCCCCATCGATTATAACGTGTGAGTACTATTTTCTAAAATTTGAAAGTGGCAAGTTCGACGAGTAGGAACAAAAACTTCCAGCCTATCCGAAAAAGATCACTTCTTATAAACATGCACAAAAATAGGTCGATTCGTGGATAGATTCAAAATACGAGTAGTTTTTCTGACGTCGAATCTATATGTTGCAAAAATATGGTTCTCTACCCCGTCTATTGAGTGACGTGTGGGGCGGGTGAGGAAACAGTGCATATGATAGGGGGGGGGGGAGAAGAAGTATGTTTGATAGTGTGTAAGTGAAGGATCCAGGAAGGAAGGCTTTCAGCATGGCGCTGGGACAGTGTGCGAGAAGGGGGCGCACAAGTGTGAAGGGCGACGCGGTCGGATGCGAGTAGGGCCCTGACTAGTTTGACTTTGTCTGTGGCGCAGCAGCCTGTGCTTTCTCTCTCTCTCGGCAAGCCAGATGTCCAATTGACGCACGCTTCGCGGGACGTTCTGTTGGCTGGTGGGCAGTGACAGCTGGACTCTTTTGATTTCTCCTTTCATTAACTTTTGTCAGGCCGTCAACTCGTCCATAAGTGCAAGAGAGAAGGACCCGTGGAAGCGAATAAACTTAATATTAAAAAAAAGTGGGCGCCGAGTGCGGCTTTTGGTTTTGGTTGTTCTGTGGGAGTGGGTGAGAAAGGTAGGAAGAGGGTTGTTGGTAAGGATGGGGGGCGAAATCCTGGGATGGCGGGAGAGGAAGTTCCAAAGTCGCGCACCAACCCGGAAGGGGTAGGGTTAGTGGGTGGTCACTTTCTGATAAATTTTTTTTTAGTAATCTAAAATGAACATAGTCGAAGCGGAGATTACGACAGGGAACCTGTAGCTTGTTTTTTATTGCGACACGGAGGCACGGGACGATCCCGAAGCCACTGTGACCCGTACGCCGAGAAGTCTACTTTGCGAAGGCAGTGGTGAAGAATGTGGCGCCCATAGGCCCCACGGACAAGGTAGCGAATTCCCACGCTGGATTATAATGGGATCGATGTGTACCGAGGACCCCGCGGAACCGTACATCTGGGTGAGATACGTCGGCGGAAAAGCGTAACGTCCCTCTGCGTGGAATTCCGGAAGTCTAAGTACCAACAACACTTCCCGATTGGTGGCTGCGGCGCGGATCCTTGGTTCCGGGCCGACCCCGGCAAATGTCTAAAACGTGTTCAGACGAAGGATTCCCAGTACCGATTATGGTTACGGTTGACCGTCTGGTTCATGCACACAGCGCATTGGTTTCAGCCATGATTGCCGTCACGGCTGTTTTTGTATATGACGATGAATTATCCATCATCCATTCATCTATGGGGGCTTAGGGCAATTTTTAATAAAAACTTGACGACGCAACAACGAACGAGGCCTACGTAAGGTACGCAAAGTATTTTTTTAAGACACCTGATAACAGCTGCCGAGTCACATGCCTTTATCGACCGCTGTGATTGGTTACGATAAGTGACGATCGTGGGCCGATCAAAATCGCCATGGTTTAAGATAGAGAGAAACCTAAATGCGCAACCCGAAACGAAACCGGATCGTGCTGTGCGCTGATTGTTCGATTGTTCCAATCGTAATTGGAACTGGGAACCTCTCGCCTGAATACGCCTTAAGAGTTGCCAGGCTCCGTCCACAAAGAGTTGTGGCGCCACCGGTTCATACGGAGGGGCGAGACAGGCAGCAGCGGGAGCTGGCGCGCTTCAGCGACACGATTGACGTTAGCGGCCCGGTGCCTTTACGTTGTCCCGGTGCTGTCTCACGACCGCGGCCCGTCTGGCCTGCTCAGCCTCCTGTCTAAATCGTTGACGAACAACAGCTAGCTGCTGCTCTTGTGTGGCCTACTGCTGTGGTTGACGGCTCTTCGCGACGGCGGCTCTCTTCTCCCAAAGGTTGCTGTTGGCGAGCAGCGGCGGCGGCCTGTCTAACCAACTCTTCCCGTCGACGCGGTGAATTTGTGACAGCGGCCCGTCTGGCGGTCACAACCACTCTATGCTAAGATGAGGCGGTGGCCCTTTTGGCTGACACTATCCCTGAATATCTATTTGAGGTGGCAGTCTCCCTGGCCGACGCTACCTGCGAAGCGCGATGTGATGTGGCGATCCTTCTGGCCGACGTTATCCCGGAACGTTGATGTGGATGAAAGGCGGCGGCCCTACTAGCCGACAGTACAATTTGGCGGCAGATTACTGCCCGCATTTTTCACATAATCTGTCATCAAGAATGGTTTTGCGTGATTAAATACCGCACGCGAAATCGTAAGACGGCAACGTTTCAAACTTTATTTGTACTTGGCGACTTGTAGGCGAATACAGCGATAGAGGATAGAGCAGTGTACTGTACCACTCGGAGTCGCGCTCAACTCTCGCTAGCCGAGCGCAGAGCTCTCCATGGTAGCATTACAAATAGAAATAATTATTGAAAAATTATAAAAATTTGAGATTGTTACAAGAACTAATCCAGCTTTACTTTCCTGAAAGAACTGTGAAGCTAGGCGAAATAGAAGAGGTCGTTCGGATAATTATTCATTAGTTTTTATTAATTAAATGAAAATTATTATTGTTCCCATTCGTTTTACTGCCCGAATGAGCCCTTTCATTTACAAGTTAAATTCTGAAATTATTAATTGTTTAATCTATCGGATACATTATCTTACGGGCTAATTTATTTATTTGTTGATGTACGTGTGTGGGTGAGTACAAAGCCACGCGTACATCAATTTTAAACTACCTTTATGGACCTGTTAAGGGGCAGCTTGTTTATGGCTGATATAATCATTTATTGCTGGATTGCGAATTGAAACTTAATTTCGGTAACCACTTTTTTTTAAGAACCCGCAATTTCACAACAACAAAAATGCTCACAAAATGAATGCACGGCCCCCAATAGATTAATATTGATATTGTGCTTAACATTATTTCTATGGCTAGTTACAGGCATGCGTTCCTGTCTTGAGAAGATGTTAGAAAGGGCTGGCGGTTTAAATGATTAAAACTTTAAAGTTTCTGACAGTCTCTTCGGCACACTGGAAATATGTTTCTTTACTAGTAAAAGAGTTTTTGTTAGTTTAAAAAAAGTGATAGAAATAGGAAACGTAAAAAATAAAAAACATTGAAATAACGCGGTTGTGTAACATTATTAACTTTAGTGATAAGTTAAGAGAGCATTATTGTGAAAAATGTCATTAGGCTGAATAACACGATCCAGGATCATGCTATGTTACCTCTAGCAGCATTAAAAAATTTCCAGTTATTTTCTAGAAACCTGGAAAATGATCATTATTTACAGAATGAATCAATTTCACCTTGCTCTAGCCACCGTTCAAATAACCTTTTTGAAATATGTACACACAGAAAAAGGCCAAAAAATCATATAAAACATATTACGACAACTGGCACACATATTGCGATGCAAATATTTAAAAATTCAATCATGTAGATTTAGGGAACGCTAAATGTCCTTCTTATGGCTAGAAATTCATCTTTGTAAAGAACAATTTTATTATTTAGCGAATTCTCGTATCAAAAATTGAACAATTTTGTGAAAAAGTACTTCTTGGTTGAAAACACAAAAGCTATGTTGAGAATTCTTTTTTATGGAATAATTTCATTATTGCTTGCATATTTATTTACTTTTTTTTAAATTCACATTTTTTGGTCAGGAAAAAAATTTTCTGCACAAAAAAACAATTGTTGGGGCGTAAATGAACGCGTTTTCGTTGAACATTGAAACCGAAGCTGCGCGTTTCATTAAAAGCGAATCAGTAACAAATTTGTAGCTATTTTTTGGGCGAAAAACTTTTTTCTAATTATTTTTTCTTCTTAGCTTCTGTCGTTTGTTCAAGGATTTGATGGTTTTATTTTTAATGTCGTTTTTGAAGAATAAAACAAAAAATAAATTTTCTATAAAAAGTCATTATGGACAGACTGTTGCTCTTTTTTAGGTGAATAACTTTTCTCTTATTATTTGTTTTTCAGGTGCATACCGATTGCACCTCCACAACGGAATTTCAGTATTTTTTATGCCATAATTTTGGGGTTATTTTGGGCACCGATGCTGATTTTTGGACTCTTTTAGTTTTCTAAAAAAAATGACTTTTGGGTGGAGGTGCTGGCCACTATCACCTCCAATACAGAAAATTTGAAATATTAAAAAAAACCAACAGCGCCAGAATTTTGGGCTTTTTTGCGCTCTTAAAAAATGCAAAAATTAAATTTGAAAAAATAACCCCTGTCTTCTAAAAACTACCCTTAAAATTAAATATGTACCTAAACTAAATGTAAGCATATAAGAATTTTGGGTTTTTTGGGCTCTTCTTGGACACCAATACCGATTTTTGGGCTCTCTGATTTTTCTAAAAAAAGCCGGAATTTTAAGTGGACGTGCTGACCGCTAGCACCTCCAGTACAGAAACTTTGAAATATTGAAAAAATAAACAGCGCCAGAATTTTTGGTTTTTTTTGGGCTATTTAAAAATTCAAAGATTGAATTAGAAAAAAACCCCTGTCTTCTAAAAATTACTCTTAAAATTAAATATGATCCTATAGTAAATGTAAGCACATCCAAATTTTGGGCTCTTTTCAGGCTCTCAGATACTGCTTTAAAAAATTTTTTTTTAATTAACCCCTCTCTCCCCAAAATTAACCCTAAAAGAACTCACGCACCCAGCCTAAACGTAAAAATATCCGAAATTCATGCTACTTTTTGTCCTCCTTAAAACACTGACAAATTATTTCAAAGAATCAACCCGAACACCTGATAAAACTAACAACTACTCCTAACTAAAAATGCAGCCCCACAGTAGTTATGGGAAAAAAACTAAATAAAAAAACACCGCTGATGCATGTAACCAAATCATACTCGGCTGCCTTCAACCAAAAAATCCATTAAAACTTCAATTAAGAATAAGTAAGACAAACATTTTCCCAAAAAAGTTGTTCATATCCTCATCTCCAAGGTAAAATTAAACAATATTTAAAAACTACCCCTATCACATTCAACGAACCAAGTCTCACCCTCCACCTCATAGCACGCTAGGCATGCGGGTCACCTCTCTCGCAAGTTTGAGCGCGCCAAGAACGCGCGACTGTTGGTTCTCGCGCTTTGCGCTCGATGATATATTAATCTCGCGCTTCGCGCTCGATAATGTATTTAACTCGCACTATGCGCTCGATCTTTGTGCATAGACTTTTTAAAACTAAAGGTGGAAGAATCGACAACAGCAATTTGGTAATTGTGAATTCTCTTTTGTTAAAGCTCCTTCGGCCTTAACGAACACATTCTTATCACGTATCTCGTGCTTCGCACTCCAGCTTATTCCTAAAATTTTATATCATTTCCATAAATGTATACGATTATGTTTCATAACTTACATTGGTATTAAAACAGACGTAGTGTGTAATCGAGGCCAATCTGATAGAATGATTTTTTCAAAAGTTATCGTGCTCACAGACAGACAGGGATACAGACAGACATTTAGACATACAGACAGACATACAGACAGACACATTCGTAAAAACCTGTTTTTCGGATTCAGGGCTCTCAAAACGTGAACATTTGACAAAAACGGGGGGGGGGGACAAATTTTACATAAATCTAATACCTTCTCTGATGTCGTTGCGCAGTGGAAGGGGAAGGTTTCGCAGGTAGCCGTGGAGGAAAAGACGATTGCCCGCTCGCCCATGGTTCGTATTCATGGTTCGCTACTTGCTTGAGGAAGGCTGTAGCAGAGTAGCTTGAGGAGGACTGTACTGCTAGGAATCGGCTCGTGCGGAACAATAGGCTCCTCAACGAGCCGATCAAGGGGCTGGAGGTGAACCATGGAGTAACTTTATGCCGGAAATGTCATGGAATGTTAAATTAATATTAATGCGTAGCCGTCTGCATGAAAAGAGCCCTTATGGCCGATTATGGTTAAGAACTATTCGTGTTTTTGTAAATCAGGATCAACATGATTTTTTTCGGGTTTGAGGGAGAGATGATAATAGGACTAATATTTAATCTATTTGTACTATTAACATGCCCTGAAAAGGAGTGAGTATATTTCAAATTTGAAGAAAAAGTATAATATATGTGCGCTTATGGACTCGTCAACTTTAGATTCGTTTTTCTCGATAAGCGGTTAGTCGAAGTTCTAGCTTCCAAAATGGCCCGACACCTCGGTTTTCTACGGCACTCCATGCCGACTATAAGGGACATGTGTAGAAATATTCTGACATGATAGCGCCATGCTAGTGCCAGTGCTGGATTCGCCAGACTCGTCTGTTCACGGAATACTGGCCTGGTATGGTCCTGGCTCTGTCTAGTGGCTAGGTACTTTGACTTATTTAGTCTAGAACAAGTCATCGCGTTAACTAGTATTCCGTTACGAATTTGAATATACAAATTCTGTCCACATTTAGCTAGATTCTAAAAAAGTATGACAACCCAAGTGCGAAGTCACATACGGCCCAGCATTGGCCCATAGTCGGCAAAAATATTGCCGAAGCTTGGCTGTCATCATCGCGCCAATGACGGAATGATAACTATGGCCTGCTCTTGGCAGCCAAGGTTTGGCTGTCATTGTCGGCCCAACAATGGGTACCAGTATTAGACCAAACCTAGCTGCCAACGTCGCGCCATTGCAGGATCGATAACTATGGCCTTGACTTGGCAGCCAAAGCTTGGCTACTATTGCCGGCCCAACATTGGGTATCAATACTGCTATACTCTAAGGTCTGAGGATATGACAAAAAAGGTATTTAAAAAATAAACATTAATTGATTGCGAGTACTTTGAATATAAATATTAATGGTCCTGTTTAGATTTAATACATATATCACATTTTGAACATTATATTACCAATAAAATTTTTAACGCTACGGGGCATCGAACCTACATCTATATACCTAAATCTATCCAGTCGGGAGTGCTAACCACTGCGCTAAACCGACAAGTTGAAACTCTGTGAAAAAGCCATCCTCATAAGTTGCAGTTCAGAAAAGTTAAAAAATCAAATTTTAAGCTCTTTTTTTCTAATTATTTATTATTATGTGACGTTCTGTAAATGTAAAACATACGAACTGTTAACAGGAATAGCAATACAATCAATTTTAAATGAATAATTTAAATCGATTACAATTTTTCTTCGCATAATATTTCGTTTTTTCCGTTGTAGCCTACTTTACAACTTTTTGCAATGACAGAAAATGTAATTTTTCATAAACATTTAAAATTTTTAATGACAGATCTTGAGAAATTTCATCGTGAACTTTGACAATTTTTCAATAAATTTTTTTTTTATGTTTCGTGTAAGATTTGTTTATTAAGTGCTAAAAGTGAGACTTGGCGAAATAAAGTACCGATTCTGGGCCAAGCATCGGTGGAGGATCGGCAAATATAAATAGCCAATATAGGCTGCCAGCAGTGGCTCAACACTGGGCCGATTAAAATGCCGACATTGGCCCAATAACTTTAACTGACCTTTGGCTGCCAAAATTGAACCAACACTGGGCCGTATATTCAGCTCCGGCAATTCGCACTTGGGAATTTGTACTTAGAATAAAATTGATGATTCTAAAAAGTGATTATAAAAAGTATAATAATGCTAAGCGAAATACTCTCGTTATTTATAGTGAGGTTCAGAATAAATATCTACAGTAATTTATTGATCATTCAAGTTGATAAAAAATAATTATTGTGTGAACGTTAGATACTATTATTATTACACCATTAGGCCTTTCGGGGTAGGCGTGACTCACTCGATGGGGAAGGGAGTTACGTGAGACGGGGTTTATCGAATTTTTAGATTGATCTAGAATTCTCGTGTTATTTGTTTAAATAACACGTTCGTTCCCCAACACTGCTCCGACCCAGGTTGCTGATCAATCTCTCTAGCAATCACCCCAAGTGAAGATCCTCACAAAGTCGTCATGCAAGCTCTTGTGGTTCTATGGCTTCTTATGTCTCTTCTAAATAGGGCCTCAGTCACACATTCTAACCATTCTTACCGCGGTCTGTCTTTGAACGCGCTGTGATTTACTTTACCGTGATAAACTTGTTTCGTTAGTCGTTCATTTAGCATTCTCTCAACATGCCCGAACTGTCTTAACTGATTTCTTTCCCATGTGTCAACTACTGTCTCTTCTGCACCACATTCTTTGAGAATGATCTCGTTACTCTCTTTGTCCATCAGAGTTTTCCCGCATATTATTAGCAAAAATCTCATGTCAATCGCGTTAATTTTACTCCTATATTTTTCTTTATAGGTCCATATCTCGCTATCACATTGTACAGCCAATACATATATAGAATTATGTATTACCATTTTAGCTTTATTTGATATATTTGTACTTCTGACAAGGGGCACTGATATACTAATAACCTTCTTACCTTCGTCTATACGCCAATCTAACTCCTCATCTATCTTTCCGTCCCTAGCAAATAAGGTACCAAGGTATACGAATAAGTTATTATTACCATTCAGATTTGTTTACAACTTACCTCATCAACAATTTTATTTAATCAATTACAGTATATATTATATGTTTGATATCAGATGGCTAAATCAATTTATGACCTATATACATTTGAATTGTATGGGTTTTCAATCACTTTTTCGCTTTAGGTTTAAATTTTCGCATATAAAATCATATACAGAAATTAAATTTCCATCATTATTCTGTTCAAAACAGTTTCAAATCTGAAGGAATTTTCTTTTATAATATATGAAGAGATAAAGATGTCAAAGTTAGAGGCTGGCGTAATTGGCTTATCTCCATAATCGGTAGGTATCTTTACCTTTGTCGCAGAATAAGAAAGGAATAAGAATAAGCAAACTATGCAGCAGGTGATGGTAATGAAATAGATATTTGACTGACCGCTGGGTGGTCAAATTCTGAAGAATTGCATTGATGACAGTACTGTAGTTAGCTAGAAGAGTTACGACTTTTGAGGGTATTGACCAGGTGTCAAGCTGCCTAAAATAGAATTTAGAACAAAAATTTTGGAATTTAAAATACAGTTGTCAAACCTAATTCATATCTTTTACAATTAAATAGATTAAAATAAAAATTTATTCTTGCTAAGTACTTCTACGACTTATCACGAGTAATTTGAGGGAACGGCACACCCATTTTTTTGCATGTAGGAGTTTGTTTCTATAAAAAAAACTTCAATGCAGGAAATGAAACAAAGAAAATTGAACAATTCACTTCTTGAGTGTTTTTTATCAGTGGTCCCGCGAAAAAATATGTGCAGCTAAATCAGCATTATTTTAGGGTGGACCAAGAAAAGATATTTTCGAATTTTTGAAAATGGACTGTAAAATACTGTAGCCTATATAAAAATAGAAGACCCCTACTTGTTTTGCAAAACAAATTAATTAATAGGACTACGTATTTCACTTTTCCCTCTTATAAAGTTTAACATGTGAAATCATGGTACTTTTTTCATCTGCAATTTTCCAATTTTCATGTTTTAAAAATTTAGTAGAAAGATTTCATAATATTTATAATTTTCGTAAAATCGCAATATTCAGAACTATATAATTGGTAAAAATTATAAATTATAGTAAATTAAATAAATAATATTCTCTGGTAAATTAATATAAATTATAAATGCAATACAATATATTATAATATAATATAAAAAATAATATTTATTTTCATTAAGTAATAATATTCTTCTCTGGCAATAAATTAAATTATAATTTATAATTTCCAAGTCTTTCTATATATATATATATATATATATATATATATTTATCAACTGGAATTTTTACAAAACATGAGTTGCGTACCTAAGAACAAGTTTCTAAAGAAGGAAATAAAATTTTACAATAATTTATAGGAGAAAAAGACTACTAAAAACATGATAAATCATGAAAGTTTGTGTTTTGCAACGCCTTTGAGTATGAATTCAATAGAATACAGACACCAGTGAATCCGAAGGCTACTAATTTGTTGTTGAGGATTCAGGTGAGCCTCAAGCTTTAACAAAGGAGAAGGTCAAGTTTACGAAGTGGGGCTCTGTGACATTGCTGCTGCACTGCCAAGCTGAACTATTATATAATAGGATTGTTTCGCAATTTTAGATGAAATAATTTTGTAATACATAATTTTAATCCGATCCGAAGGTGCATTATAATTTATTTTCTGTTTAGTCGTTCATCAGACAAAAAAAAAGATAAAAAATTGAAGGTGGTAAAACACTTATTTAAATTAGTGTCACGCGACTCTGAGGTTCTCATAATTATCTATCAATGTGACGATGTGGCTTTGATGAAAACCATGAGAATTAACGAAACTCATGATAAAGAGGTTAGGCCACGGTCTGCTGTCAATTCTGACTATTTTGATTTGATAGCTTTATTTGTTAATATTTATGTGAAACAAAAGTTATCCTGTTGTAATATTTGGATTGAAGGAAACCAGTAAGTACAATTATTAACAGATTTTAAAATCGTACTAATTTCCGAACTTTTCAGTACACATGACTACATTTAAGTACTTTTTTAATAAGTTATTTATACGGCTTAAGACGATCTCAAGGTACCGCAGCCTGCCTACTCCCTCAGCGACCTTTTTCTATTGTTCAAAGCTTGCCTGGATCTCAAAGCGCGGTGACTCTCAACCAACGATTGCTGCATTGTGTTACAGAAGTACATTTAAATGGAATAGTGTATGAACTCTGTTGCGCCGTATCATGGAGATCGAGTCGAAGGCGCGCTGCCGTGTCAAAATGTTAGGGCAAATGCCATGCACAATAACCTACGTTACTTAACAATCGTAAAAACCTTTTTTCGGATTCAGGGGGCCACAAAACGTTAAAATCTGACAAAACTGGGGGGGGGGGGGGATTCTACACAAATCTAATACATTCTCTGATTAAAAAGTAAAAAAGAAGAGGTTTGAAAAAACGACACAAGCTACGAAAAAAGCCATACACGCAAAAACGAGCTATACATTTTTTGTTGATCATTTTTTTTATATGACGCGTAGTTTTTGTTTCAATGGTGAACAATGATATTACACATAAAAAATTCAATTTTAGACAAAAAGACACGTGTTATAATAAAATTTCTGACAACAAACTTGTTTTTGAAATATATATGAAAATTGGCTTTTAAACTTTTTTTACGAGACACGTGATGAAAATGTGTTTAGTGATGCTTAACGAGCATTTAAAATTTTTCTAAGATATTGTCAGGTTAAATTAAAACCTCAAACAGAACACTCAACACATCGAGACGAACGACTACGCAGGCTAGATAATCGCCTCCTTTCAGTCGAATTTTGTTATGACCAATTTTCCATCTCCATTATATTATAGTTCCATCTAATCATATTCAAACAAATCTCGATCCTGTTCAAAAATGATCGATATGCATCCCTAAATGTGTTCGTTCAATTTTGAAAAACGTATACGTCTTTCAAAATTAAAGTTCAAACTTTTTTGCGTATATGCAAAAAAGTGAGGGGCGTACAATTACGGAGCGCGTAGAGCGAGGTTAATAAACTATCGAGCGCGAAGCGCGAGATCCAATCGCGATATAGCCACGCTCAAACTTGTAAAACCGATTTTTTTGTGTGTGAATAGCTTAAATACTTAAACTGTGATTTGTCCAATTTTTTTGATGTAAAAGACGTTTGCTTATGCACTTTATTTGTATTTTTTATTATTTAAAATAGTATTTTAGTCCAAATTTCTCCTGTGCATACGTTTCTCATTCTCACAACATGCATTCTCGAACAGTACTTATAATAATAACCATAGTATATGTTTAATGGAGAAAAATGCCAAATATATTGCACTTTTGTATTCTCAGTAAAGCATAGTAAAGATACAGAAAATACAAATAACTGTTGGAAACCCCGCATTGTTTTTCATGAGATAAACATTTCAAGATTCTTGGTCCATTCGGGCCCATTGTCCATTTTTGTGAGAGGAGTACCTGTAGATATCTTGGGCGCAATTCATGCTATGGCTGAAAACGTCCTACTTCTACACGTTTTTCCCTGGAGCAATACAGGTATCAGATTTGCAGGAGGCTTGTCAGCGGGTGCAGTACAAGTGGGCCCAAATTTTCTGTCCAGGCCCCAAACAAACAAGTTTCAAAATTGCAGGAGGTAAGAGTTTTCGTTTATGAGAAAGTCAAAAATAAAATTTGAGGTTGACTATTTTCTTGACCATTGTTCCCTTTTTCCTATCTAAAACTTTTCCACCTGGGTAAGACAATTATAGTCTTTGTTAAGAAGTCCGTTTAGTCTCA
>NC_046657.1:124376336-124377907 GCF_010883055.1 Belonocnema kinseyi | reverse complement strand
GGTTGACTATTTTCTTGACCATTGTTCCCTTTTTCCTATCTAAAACTTTTCCACCTGGGTAAGACAATTATAGTCTTTGTTAAGAAGTCCGTTTAGTCTCAAACGTCAATCAAGGAGCAGGTCAATTTGCAAAATGTAACTCTATTTATACTCTAACCTACACCATAAAAGTAGCGATTGGCAGAAGCATGAATTCTTGATTTTCATTAATAAATTTAGAAAGAAACTTTGGAACAGATGTTTGTATACGTAAATTAAGAGCTTGACCTTTTTTCCACACATATGATCAATTACCTTAGGAGAGCAAGAAATAATTAGCTTCAAATAACTCTGTTCTTTGATACCAAGAGTACCTTTTCGATGACTCTTTTTTAGGTTGATTTGTAAATTTACAATAATTATTTGTAATTTAAACAAATTTTATTTAAAAATGAAGAGCTTGGATATTTTTTAACAAAAGGCTTAATTTTTTGACAGAATTAGCTAAGAATATCTTTTCGTTGACTTTTTTCTGTGCAACTTTGCAATTTTACAAGAATTATTAATTATTTTAAAAAAATAGTTGAACAATTTTTCAAAGAATAGGCTCAATTTGTTTACGGAATCACCAAGAATGTATTTCCAATAACTCTTTTCTACGATACTTTGTAAATTTATAATAATTATTAATAATTTGAACATTTTTCATAAGCATTCAGAGTTTAACTTTTTTTCAAGGTATAGCCATAGTTTGTTCACGCTGTTAACTAAGAATATCTCCGAATCCTTTTTTTATGATGTTAAGAAGAGTCTTTCTGATTGCTGTTTTGTGTTGCTTCTATTAATTTGCAAGAATAATTCATTATTCAAACAATTTCCATAAGCAAATTCAGAGTTTGGTTTTTCTTTCTTCCACGAATAGGCTCCATTTATTCACGGTATCAACAAAAAATGTATTTCTAATAAGTTTTTCCTACGTTACTTTCCAAATTTACAATGATTATTAATTATTTGAACATGTTTCAAATATATTAAGATTTTTACCATTTCTCAAGGAATAGGCGCAATTTGTTTACGTACTCTAATACAAATATCTTTCAGATGACTATTTATATGTGTTTTTGTGAATTTACAAGAAGTATTAACTTTTAATCAATTTCAAATAAAAAGTTATGAGTTTGGCTATTTTTCAACACATAGGCTCGATTTTCTACAGAATGAAGTAAGAATATCATCCCGATCAATTTTTTCTATGATGCTCTGAAAATTTCCAAGAATTAATATGTTAACAATTTTGATAAACAACTTAAGAGTGTGGCCATTTCTCAACAAATAGGCTCAATTTGTTAATGGAATCAATAAAAAAATTCATTTCAAATAACTCTATACTATATTACTTTGCAAATTTTAAATAATTATTAATTATTTAAACAATGTTCACGAAATCAACTAAGAATGTCTTCCCGATGACTCTTTTCTATGTTTCTTTACAAATATAGATTTTGGCTATTTTCAATGAATGGATTAAATTTGTTTATAGAATTAAATACGAATATCTTTCCGATTACTTTTTTCTACAATACTAAAAAGAC
>NC_046657.1:124373050-124376236 GCF_010883055.1 Belonocnema kinseyi | reverse complement strand
TGCCGCTCGAACTATACAGAAGTATAGTTCAGCGAAGTACGCGTATATAGTGTCTGGGCCCATGCGGTATCGGTGAGACAACTATACTGATTTGTCGCGCGACCAATACACTACTTCGCATACACGTGCGGCTCTAAGCTTAAAATGAAAGGGAAGAGTCATTTGCTCGAGGAGTTTACTCTTGTAAAAGTTTCTTTTTATAGTTTCTTTTTTCTGAAATCTCCACGTTTTTAGACCTTCTGATCCAGAAAAACAGCGTTTCGCGAATGTTTGAGTGAGTACGCGTATATTTTTAGTTTGTAGCACCGTGAAAGAATTGCCATATCACGTATTGTCACGTCAACAAAAGTGTATCTTTCGTGGAGCAATATGACGTTTAGGAATACTTGTATAGCTGTTACGCCTATACTGGTACAGTTGTAAGAAGCATCTGGATGTATAAGTGCAAGAACTATACTTTCTAGTTCTGAGGACAAAAATATTGTTCTCTCAGCGATATAGTTTTTTCCGTGTGGCCTTACTGAAATCATATTGCTAATACCGGTTTTTTGAGAAAAAAAATTCCACTCATTAATATATTTTTATTTTAAAAACAATTGTACAAACAGAAGTACATTTTGGGTGTTTTTAACCAAAAAGAAATTGTTTTTTCTTCTTACCTTTCTGAAATTATATTTTCAATTATGTTTTCTGAAAAAATTCCGTCATGAATTAATATTTGCTTATTTTATATATAAATTATATAAATAAACTCACATATCTGGCGTTTTTAAGCGAAAAGATATATTTTTTTCTTCTGATCTTGTTGAAGTTATATGTATATACCTTAAACAAGATCAGAAGCAAAACGATATCTTTGATCATAAATGCGATAACGGTATACTTGCATTTTTAGTATTCACATATTTTACGTTAGTTTCAAATTGCCTCGTCAATAATGAATGAAAAACAAGGGACTTATAAAAATGCAATTCTATCGCTATTGTTCTATTATCTCTACATAAATACGATGAAAAATGCTTTATTATTGTCTACAATTGCCTAAGATTTATATTTGTTCAAATAATTCGTTTATAAAATGAACAAATCGCGAAAAATAACAGCAATAATAATTAAATAAATAATAGCAAAATGTTTTCTAAAGACAATATTGATGATATGATTTAAAAAATAATACAAAAAAAAAACGATTTAGTTTCGTTTAAAAACGTCTGAAATGTTCCTTTTTTATATTTAATTTGCTATAAATCAAACAAATATTGATAAGCGGCAAACGTTTTTTCAGAAAACATTACTGGCAATATAATTTTAACAAATTTAGAAAAAAAACTATTTCTTTTCGCTTAAAAATGCCCAAAATATGCGTTTATTTAATTTGTTTATAAAATAAACGAATATAAACGAATAAACCCTAATGCCGATTATTTGTTAACAGAATTTGTTTATAACAATTTGATAAGAAAGTGAACAATTGTAATCTTTCCGATACCCTTATGCATTAAATCCAAGGTACGAGAAGGATAAAAAAAGTTTTGTCTAGAACATAAAAATGAAATTTAAAAAATCCACATTTTTTCGCTATTTGCATTAATATAAAAATTAAATAAACAAAAAAAGAAAAAATCTACTCACTAATTTCTGAATAATCTAGTCCTGAATTTTTCAACAAACAAAAAAAGTAACATGGGTGCATAATTGCGTTCTAAATGTCATTTTGAATCTAGTTGTTCGATTTCACCCCACTGTGCGCCGTACGGTAGAGTGAAATGAGATGCAGGGGGTGTGCGGTGATCAATCAGGCATGAAAAAGCCGAGTATTTCTGCATTCGATGGGTAGGGTCGGATATCTGCCTTCAAATTCGATTGTCGAACAGCCGCGTGAATTCGAGGTGGTTTTTTGTATATTTTCTCTTCTCTAGTCAAATATCTAGAAAAGTTCGAGTACTTCCAATCAAGTCGCATGCAGCCGCGGATATCACTGGCTTTGATTAATTTCATACAGTGATTCTAAGTCCACCTTAGTGAAAAACCAATGTTCACGGACCCAGATACAGTGAAGTGGTTTCATCTGGCAGCATATGTACTTTAGTAGCGAGGATGACCCGTGTAAGGACCTCTGTGTTTTAACGGGGTTTTAAAATTCAAAAAATATTCTATCGATTATTCAAAATGCATAAGGCGAGTAATCCACGTGTTTAGAGGCACCAAAAACCAGCCAGTATACCTCGAAACCTCATCGAAACCTAACCTCCAATAAATTAATAATTAATTAAATTGTTTCAGGTAAAATTAGTATATTTGCCATTAGATGAGTCAAATATTATTATATGATGAAATTTATCAAGTACTTTTGTTTTCAATTATTATTTAAGAACTCAAGGTTTTTCGATTTAATGTAGAGTTAGAATGATCAAATCTATTAACAAGAAATGGATTGCAGTATGCATAAAATTGTAATGTTTTTAGATTTTGAGGATTAAATATGTGATACAATCAATTCTGTTATTGAAAATTTAATTCTGTATTAATAATAAATTCACTACAGAAATACATTAAGGAACAATTTTCATAACATGAATTTCAGAATAAAATAGTACAATCAAAATGAGTTTAAGGGTATGTTCCGATTTGAGCAGTTGAGAGTTACTTAAAGTTTCAAAGTTGTCAGTGCCAATGTATAAGCATAGGCTGCCGGTGCGCAATGATGCCTATGCTTATACATGGCATTGCCAACTTTGAAACTTTAAAAAACTCTCATATACTCAAATCGGAACATACACAAAGTGCAGAATGCCAATAGTGTAGGGATTCCAACAACAGCTAGTTACTCAACTGCGCATGCGTCGTATTCGGCATCTTATTGGTTGCTATTCGCGCGAAGTTTAGAATGCTAAACAAAGTTATTTTTCTTTTTTATTATAAACAATGTCATTTCAACTTATAAAAATGTCCATTAGGTCGAAATTAATTAATAATAATAATAATTAATCAAATGCATATTCTGTAAATTATATTTAAAATAACCAGAAATATTAAATTCAAAAATTTGATTTTTGCAATTAAGAGAAAACTGAATTTATCTACAGTCTTTTTAGTATTGTAGAAAAAAGTAATCGGAAAGATATTCGTATTTAATTCTATAAACAAATTTAATCCATTCATTGAAAATAGCCAAAATCTATATTT
>NC_046657.1:124368224-124372950 GCF_010883055.1 Belonocnema kinseyi | reverse complement strand
TGATTTCGGGAGTACTTGCTTCTACGGGCCTTCCTGAACGTGGTTCGTCACTCATTGATGTACGACCACGCTTAAATTCATTTACCCAGTTATAAACCGTTGTTAATCCAGGGGCAGATGTGCCATGAACTGAGTCCAATTCATTTTTTATCTCATATGGAGTTAAACCCTTTAAATGAGAATGTTTGATTACCGCTCTGAACTCGTTTTTTCCATTTTTCTTAACGAACATTTTTTTTTTCAATTGGTTATAAAAACACGTAAACTCAGAAGATGTGGACTGTGACTGCACCATATATCTAGTCGGGAGTGGTGCTGACTGAAAACAGATGATTTGGAGCGATTCGCGCGCCATATGTTGGTCATTCTAAGGACTTATTGAACTACCCTCGTATTTCAATTAAGTTTTCGATTTGAAACAAAATATAAACATTTTTTCGATAAACCGGCTCTGGTCAGCAGAACAAAATACTGCTTAGATAACATGCAAAAATACAGAAAAAAATATTCAACCGTGCAGCCGTGAACTTGAATGCCACTTTCTAACTTTAATAAATCCCCTTGAAGTGACTCCATGGTTCGTATCTACCCCCCTGACCCGCTATTGTTCCGCCCGAGTCGAGTCCTCGCAGTATAGTCTTTCTTAAGCAAGAAGCATTGCTCTACAATAGCAGGTACAATTAGAAAGATCCAGGAGAGACAGTGTAGGACAAGTTAAAATTAAAATCTGATCAATTTTATTTTCAGACTTGAGACTTTTAATAGGTTGACCTACGCTATGATTCAAAACGCCGAAAATACTTAACGTCATTTCTGACTAGATGGAGAATGACTTTTTCAAATCGGGTGCTTTCCCATTAATCTATTAAAAAGATCGAAAGAAGAATCCCTTTTCAAAAATATGCGCTATCGCAAGCCACGCGTTAAATTAATTATGCGAGTAATTTAAAGAAATCTATATTACCATCAGAGATAGTTACTATCGATCAATGTAGAGATCATTCCAGAGTCTGTGGAAAGATAAATCAACACTAACGATAAAGTTAACTCTTCAAAAACCCAAAAATACCTAACGTCATTTTTGACTAGATGAAAAATAATTTTTTTTAAATTTGAAAATTACATTTTTTCTGAGAAAGGATCCACTCTGATAATATGGATGTTTTTAGATTAATTTATTGTTCTCAATGATTCTTGCTTGAAGAAGACTGTATGTACTGCGCGAGAACTCGACTCGAGCGTAAAGGTAGCGGTTCAGAGGGCCAGCTATAAATATGAACCAAGGAGTACCTTCATGCCTAATCCAAAATTGTTAAGGTTTTACTGCAGCGAGAGCCAAGTGATCAGAATTTGATAAAAATTCATATACATGTAGTTTATGATGCCTTACCCCACCTCATCAAATTCTAAAAAAGTCATGTCGCTGTGTGTCGAGTAATGAGTTTTCAAAGTTGAGTAGAAATACATGGGCTCTGATGCCAGCACGTGGGTTTTTACTCCTTTCCCTCCGAAAAAATTATTCGTAGTAATAGGATCGACGTAAAAATCGAGTATATTGTAAAGTATGACTTTGAGATGTAGTAGGGGAAGTTTCAAAATGATTATGTCGACAGGAGAAAAGTTATACGGGATTAAATTGGCGAAATCACGAAATTGGGCTCTTATACTAGAGAATCATGGCAACGCTCATGGCTTGCTCCCTCGCTGCTGTACCGATACAAGCAACGAGTCTGAGTGTCAACGAAGCAATAAGCATAAGAGCAAAAGAGACAGCGAAAGCGACGTTGCCAAGAGTTGTACCACAACGAAAACACTAAATCTCGCTGCAGTACAACCTTAAGAGATTCTGAATCTTGTTAAAATTGTAATAGTTTTTTTTATTAAAAATACCAATAATTTTCAAGAAAAACATTAACATATCAGGACAAAAAATTGTTCATAATTGCAAATCTTCCCCGCAATCTTTTTCGAACAATAATTTCGATTTTTAGGAATATTTTTGACATTTTTAAGAAATTTCAATTGATTTTAATAACTTAATGTGTTCGTATCAAAATTCTTAAAAAAAACAAACTAATTTCTGGCGAAGAGCACTAACATCAAATATGTATTACATTTTCTGTATAATTTGTCAGATAATTTAAAAGGTTTAACTCAATCACGCAACAGTATTAAAAAGAACCAATTATTCTGAGTATTAATGAGGTTTCCTTACTTTCTATGATTTTACTTATTCAAAGAGATCATTTGTAGATTTAAGTTAAAAATATTTTAATTTAAGATATGAAACAGCTTTAAATAATAAATCACCCATCAGAATTTCAACAATAATGATTGCGTGATTTCCTATGAAGAAAAATTTCGTGGCGCTGCACAGAGGTATGGAATAGGAATTTACTGTTCATAATCGCCCACAGGTCGTATTTCTTAACCGATTTAAAAGTTTTTTCTAGAAATGCTCAGCAATTAATTTTTAAAAGAATTGTGGTTTGCTTTTTTTAAATTTTTTCACAGAGCAACAATATATAAACAAATATAGTGACGAAATTGACCATTTTAGCTTTGTGAATTTTTATCTCAAGAAAAAATAAAGATAGAAACTCACTATCAGCCGGAATTATTGCACATGAATTCATAGGACATAATTAATTTCAATAATATTTAACTTAATTATTATAAACAATTTTTATAAACAAGTTATTATTAGTGTGTTTTTTTTATCATAGAAAAAATCGTTTATTTCACGCTAGTTGCTAATATTTTTCATAAGAGTCATAATTTGTAACAAAAAAATTAGCATGAGTTAACAACTATTGTTTTTATAAACATTTCTATAAACAAATTCTTTATAAACGAGTTTTTCTCATAGCTGAATTGATTTTTCTGAACAAAAGTGATTCACAATTTTATTTAAAGCCATTTATATACTTTAAGCTTTATTAAACATAAACCATATAGATTGTTTATAACAATTCAGTTAAACGAGTCTCATAATCAGCCGTTTCCTCGTACAAAAAAATGTTTATTTCTTCAATAATTATTAGAGTGACATTTATTGCGGTGACTAACCAACGAAATTAAATAAAGAATAATTTATATGATTGTTATAAACAATTTTTTTTTTAAATATGATCTATTTTTTTTACATGCAAAAAGGACGGTTTTCACTGAAATTATCCGACAATAAACTAACTGTGATTCCAAAATTGGATATGGGACATTAAATAATAATTTGCATAATTGTTAATAACAATTTCAAAACAATGCGTGACACTCTGCGGTTGGTCGTAGGAAAAAGTTATTTTTTCTTCAATAATTTTTGTAATAATCTTATTTGTGTTATTGAATCAATAAAAAAATTGATACTTATAATGATAATGAGATTTTGATAAAAAACTTAAAATAAATAAATTACGATTCAGAACTCGAATCATATTTAGATTCGAATTGTTCTATTATTTCATCGAGTTCTTGATCAAGTTCAACTTCAACTTTTTCCCATTCAGGCTTCAAGGATGCAATGAAAAGATCTAAGGACTCAAGGAGTTTGTGAATTAGGTCGTGCATAGTATGCAATCGAGAGATTTTTCGTGTGTTGAACTGTCGAATGTACTTGGTATCCTTGTTCCTGGCTTCAGAAGCTTCTTCGGAATACATGCCAATTGGCAGCATAAAATTCTCCATAACTTTTCCCCCATGTAGCAGTATTTTATGAACTGAAGAAGGCATGTAGTACCATGGATATAAGCTCACATACAGTTTTGCTGTCCTAAAAGCATACTCGTTGAAAAAGAGAGGAGGAATTTTTCTGCATGGGGGAAAAGTTATAGAGAATAACTGAATTGTTATAAACAATCTATATTGTTTATGTTTCATAAAGCTTAAAGTATATAAATGGCTTTAAAGACAATTGTGAATCACTTTTGTTCAGAAAAATCAATTCAGCTATGAGAAAAACTCGTTTATAAAGAATTTTATTATAAAAATGTTTATAAAATCAATAGTTGTTAACTCATGGTAATTTTTTTGTTACAAATTATGACTCTTATGAAAAACATTAGCAAATAGCGTGAAATAAACGATTTTTTCTATGATAAAAAAACACTAATTACAATTTGTTTATAAAAATTGTTTATAATAATTAAGTTAAATATTATTAAAATGAATTATGTTTTATGAATGCATGTGCAATAATTCCGGCTGATATCGAGTTTCTATTTGTATTTTTTCTTGAGATAAAAATTCACAAAGCTAAAATGGTCAATTTTATCACTATATTTGTTTATATATTGTTGCTCTGTCAAAAAAATATAAAAAAGCAACCCACAATTCTCTTAAAAATTAATTGCTGAGCATTTCTAAAAAAAATTTTTAAATCGGTTAAGAAATACGACCTGTGGGCGATTATGGACAGTAAATTCCTATTCCAGACCACTGTGCGCTATACTTTTTCTGTCTAATCTGTCTTGAGTCGACACTGGCGCGCTACGTGCTGTCCAGTAGCTAGACTTGGATGTAACGCTCGGATCGACTATAGTTTTTAGGCAGGTCGTCTATTTTGATCAAAATAATTATTAATTAAATAATGTAAATATTTTTATTACATACAAGTCGAATATATATATATACCTGGTGTATACATATGAAACCGGTATTGCCATTTAGCGGCCAGTAGGCACACTTGTAGGCACTGTCGGAACTTACCATTTGTGCTAATTGGCGTATT
>NC_046657.1:124365137-124368124 GCF_010883055.1 Belonocnema kinseyi | reverse complement strand
ATAAAATATTTGTTATCATTCTCTTGAAATAAATGTGTTTTTTTCTTGAAAAAATACCGGTTTCATATGTATACACCTGGTATATATATATATATATATATTGCAATTAATTAAAACTAAATAAGAACTTTCGTTGTCGAACTTTTTATGTAACTTTATAATATGCTGCGGGATGGGGGCAATTTTGCACTAGCAACTTTGCACGTGCCCAACTGTGCACTTCGATAGCCAGACAGACAACTGTACACGTCGTTGGTCAGGCGATCAACTTTGCAAGTGCCATCTGGGCACGTGCACAGATGTTCATGTGCTAACTCTGCATGTGGAAATTCCGACGTGCACAGTTTCCCAAGTGCCATCTTTGTACTAGCATTTTTTCCAGCATAACGTGACTGTCATGGACGTATAAGTGGAAATGTCAGGAAGGTTAGTACAGTTCTTGACATACACATAGGTATAATATTTTTGACATAAGAGCAAATAAGAGTCCAGAGAACTTTTTTCGATAAAATATTTTTAAGTAAAAGTAAGCAAGTTATATAAGCCTGAATGTTCAAGTTATCACGCTAGAATAGGTGGAAATATCAAGGTTACATGCTCTTTGGTACAGGGCACTCAGCGCCGGATTTACCAAGGGACACGGTGGGGCTAGTGTCCCAGGCCCCAGGGGGCCGAGGAGCCCCTGACCCCAGAAAATTACGTACGTTACAGCAAAATTGGGATTTTATCTGCCCTTAAGAAGGCCCCTCCGAGGTTTAGCCCCAGGCCCCGAAAAATGTTAATCCGGCGCTGATGGCACTGCAACTGCACACAACTTTTTGGAGAATTTCATAAATGTAAAGGTAGGTTATAAAGGCCTGAATAGTAATATTTCTCATATGTAGAATGAATTTTCTCAGCCATGCTCCATTCTTTTGTCAATAGACGGCATTTTAGTATTCCCATGCCGAAATATTAAAATACTCAATTCAAACTTCCCGCTCTTTGGGCCTATTTTTTTAATTGGTCAACTCTCGGGCGTGGTCGTAGAGCCCCTACAGAGACCGCGATGGGAGGTGAAGGAAATGCGCACGCAGAAATAAGTGCATATAGGGGCAGCGGAACTAGCTGCGCGCGGATATACGCGAGCGCAGACATAATTGGAAGTTTACTGTACTTAGATATAAAGGACCACCCTCATATATACCCCTACGTAAAGACATAAACGTGCACAGTTAGGCAGGTGATATCCGTGCACATTCAGAGATAGGCCAGCGACATACGTGCACGTGCACAGTTTTGAAACTCACATCTGTATACGCTTAAGTCCACAGAATCGCCTCTATGCACGTGTAAATTTCCACGTACCCAGTTATCCAATTTTGCACGTCCAAATTTCAATGTGCACAGTTGTCACCTGCACAACTATGCACATGTACAGATGGGCTCATATGGGCTTGGAAGTACACAGATACGCGTGTACAGTTGTCCCTTCGACCATCGACGTGCTCAGTTCGTCACGTGTAAAGTTGCTATGTGCAAACTTGTCAGTCACCCATATGTTGCTGTGAGTTAGTCCTGTCGCTTCAATAAACTCATCCATCTAAAAGTTAAAAATTTGTTCAGTTTTGTCGGATATGAAGTTCAATTCATTATGTCGTTGTTGTTAATGGTTCTTTTTCTGACAAAAATTATACTACCTGGTTCAAAACTGAATCATTTTCTTCAAAATTCGACAATTCTGTCAACATTCATTCTTCTCATTTAAAAATACTTTTTATTCGGTGGACAATTCAATTATTTTTTTAATTGGGGGTACAAATGTATGATTGAAAACTGATCTGTTTTAGTTGCTTGACATTTTCTTCTCAAGTGATAGTCTATCTATATTGTTGAAAATTCAACTGTTTTATCGAAAATACCTGTTTTTTGCTGTGATTCGGATATGAATATTTCTTGAAAATGAGTCTTTTTGGTCTTTTTTTATTCTTTTTCTGGATCTACATTTTATATTTCTCCAATTCTGCACATTTAGAATTGAAATTTTCTTCACTTTCAATATACATATGTTTGTATTTATGGGTTTTCTAAGAATTTTAAACAGGACAATTTTTAACGACTCTCGGATACGACGCAGTCGCAAGCCGACCCCTACATTATCTTGTCTTTTACTTAACAGTTCCGTAACAAATTTGAAAGAGAGCGGTCGCTTATATACTCGGTTGGAGAAAAAGCCATATAGAAAATTTTCAATTTGGTAGAAATACACTTTCTTAAAATTGTGCTTCGATATGCAGTTACTGGGAAATTCGGAAACGTACTTAAAGATAAGTAATTCATAGCAATTCATTATAATTTCACGATAAAAGAAAGAAAACAAAGGAAATTTAAACCTACAAACTAAAAATAACGCCGAGATTTTGAGCCGAGTCGGGGGGGCTCGCTTTTTATTGTAAATTCAAAGATATAGGCCTAAAATAAACACACAAGAGGGGATGTATATGCATGTGTGTGTGTGTGCATGTGTGTGTGTGTGTGTGTGTGTGTGTGTGTGTGTGTGTGTGTGTGTGTGTGTGTGTGTGTGTGTGTGTGTGTGTGTGTGTGTGTGTGTGTGTGTGTGTGTGTGTGTGTGTGTGTGTGTGTGTGTGTGTGTGCAGTTACTGGGAAATCCGGAAACGTACTCAAAGATAAGTAATTCATAGCAATTCATTATAATTTCACGATAAAAGAAAGAAAACAAAGGAAATTTAAACCTACAAACTAAAAATAACGCCGAGATTTTGAGCCGGGGCGGGGGGGCTCGCTTTTTATTGTAAATTCAAAGATATAGGCCTAAAATAAACACTTCCCCCCTCTCCCAACCCTCCCTTATTAACTGAAGTTTTTGGTGGGACTGACGTTAGAACCACAATCTCCACCATATGACGATTTGATACTTAACTTTGACATGATTTCGACTCAGAAAATAAACTTATTGCATAAAGGTGTTAGTTGGGCGTATAATCTAA
>NC_046657.1:124362175-124365037 GCF_010883055.1 Belonocnema kinseyi | reverse complement strand
AAATCGACCACATTTGGCGAGAAAAAAAATTCTCTTTCATCACGACAACGCCCGAGTTCACACATGCTTCGTTTCAATGGCTAAAATTGAAGAACTAAAATTAAAATTGGTCGAACATCCACCGTATTCACCAGATTTAGCCCCCAGTGACTTTTTCTTATTTCCAAACTTGAAAAAATGGCTCGGTGTACAGAGATTTCCAGACAACGAAGACGTCATTGCCTCTGTAAGTGCTTATTTTGAGGAACTTCCGAAAACGCACTTTTCTGAAGGATTAAAAAAACTTGAAAAGCGATTGACCAAGTGTATAGAGCTCCAAGGAGATTATGTTGAAAAATAAAAAAAAATTTAACCAAAAAAAATTGTTTTTATACTTCATTCTAAGGACTTATTGAACTACCCTCGTAGCACGAGAATTCTGGATCAATCTGAAAAATCTCTATTCCATTCACACACTACTCCTTTCCCCTGCCGAATGAGTCACGCCTACCCCGAAAGGGAAATGGCTTAATGATGTAATAATAATAATAATAATAATAATACGCGCCTTCGACTTGACTTACATGGTAGTGTAGAACAGAGTTCATACACGATTTAATTTAAATGTACCACTGTAACATAATGTAGAAGCCGCCGGTCGATTAAAGAGCAGGTATGATGTGGTACCTTGACATCGCCTTAAGCCTTTTGTTATAATCGGGTTCAAAATATGAGTAAGATATTTCATTAAAAAGAACATAACGGATGTATATGCCAATGAAAAATAATCCACTAAAAGGATAATTGAAATAAATTAATCAGTTTTTGCTTAAAGGCTTCTGTAACTCTTAAGTACTTTTTTTACCATTCTGTTAAAAATAATCGATTATACGCGTGCTGAAATAAAATAATGCAACTGCAACCGTTCTCCTTATATGAGAATGAGCTTTTAGAAAAGGACAACCATTATCTCGAAAACCATCAAGTTTTCGCAAAATAAGGTAGTCCTTGAATGCAGCGTTAAAGGGCACATCAAAATCATGAGGCGGAGAGTGGGGTGCGATGACGGTGGTGTAGATCTCGGTGACAATGACAAATGTGTGTACTACTGAGATGAGTAGAAAAAGTCATATACGGCCAGACTCATATAATAAATCTTTCCGCTACAGAGTGAAATTAGACGCAGATGCTAGTTATTTCTTTATTATTGTAAATTCTTTTTCAACACATATTCTTTTTTTATTAATTATTTGAATGAACAGAATGAACATACAAGAGTTGTTATGTGGTCTCGACGTCATAAAACTCTTGGTGTATAAGAAACAATAAAGAAGTAAACACGAATTAATTTTTTATACTGTCAACATAGAAATATAACTGAAATATATTTGACTAATTAAATATCAAGATCAAGTTTATGGCATTTAGGTTATTTTCTTTTTATATATCTAATCTTGCTAATCAAAAAATAAGAAAATCAATATTCTAATGCCAAATGTGAAAAGAAAACTAATTTAAATTTAAAAGTATCTGTCATATAATATTTTTTTTTTTTTTTGAAGATTATACAACATTTCGATTTATTTCAGTGTAACCCCTAAGAAAAATATTTCGACAACGTGCTTAATTTTATTTTTAATCAGTCTGACAGGACAAAAATGCATTTTTGAAACTGTTTGGGAACCTGTACAAAATCAAGGAGATTTACTATAGGATTTTCCACATAAGCAAGAATAAAAGCTTAAACATTTTGGTGTTTTCACGCGGCAAACTAAAGAGAATCGCAGCCTGACAGATTCCGTTTACTAATAGAATCAATTCTTAATTAATTTGAACAAATTGTCTCCTTACGATACTTCATAAACAATAATTTTTTATTTAATAAATAATGTTAGTGAAAAAACTGCAATTTTGTCATTTTTAAGAGTGCAATAATGGTTTTCTTAATTTAAATTTTACCATCTGCTGTGGCTAATACTTAAGAAATGAAGAAGGGTAGATCCTTTTAATCAAATTTGTAGTCACATAAAAAAATTTGTTTTTTATTAAAGTATCATAAGGGAAAGATTTTGTCAAGTAACTTCAAATTAATTCCGTTAAAAAATGGAAATCTACCTATTTACAAATTGAAAAAACCTGTACCTGTTTCTGAAATATATGTAAACAATTAACCAATCATATCACCTGACAAACTCTCCTAGTAAATAAAGTAATTTCTGAATCTTTGGTAATCGATTTTGTAAAAAAATACGACATCCGTGTGTCAAAAAGTAGTGATCTTGTGAATTTACTAGTGAAATTTTTCATGAAAGAAACCATTATTGTGTACTGTGAAAGGTATAGACGAGAATAAAATTTCCGTGGGGGAAAAAAATATATATTTCAACATCAAATTTATTTCCACATTTTTTTTTATCAAATTTGTTTTAAAAATTAAGAATCAATACGAAGTAATAAAAAATGATAACTGACCATTTTATATTTACGATTTTAGTATTATTCTTCTAGAAGTTTTCGAAAAAGTAAACTTTTTTTACGAACCCTTCACACTGTTGGAAATTTATGTAAGAATTTTTCGAGATGCGTCACTAAAGCTTTGCGGTTTATAAATTTTTCAAAAAAGGAACAAAAATTCCAGGCACAGTAAGTGCATAAAGATTTGGTCACGTGTTTCAGAAAATACTGTTACAATTTAGTTCCCGTGTGGGAATTTTGTCGTGGGCCTATCACGCCCAAGCTTGGCAAAATTAGGCCCTGGCCTGGTGATGAAGCCTGAGTCAACCTAGAATGAAACTTTAACATGTGGCCACGGGCTTTTATGATCTGTAGGTATAGTAGGTATATTAGTTTAGGTGTAGTAGACCGAATTATTTATAAATTATA
>NC_046657.1:124360798-124362075 GCF_010883055.1 Belonocnema kinseyi | reverse complement strand
TACTTTTCAGAGTTTAGGTAGTTTCTAAACAGAATCACAGTCTGGACTTTACGAAAAATTAAAGAAGTGATTTCAGAAAATAATAAGTTTTGAATAAAGATTTGGGAAATTTCAATACATAATTACATACATGCTTCAGTAATAATTAAGCGGACATTTAATTAAATTTTTATTACTAAGAAAGGAAGATAAAAGCGAGTGCAAGAATTACAGAGGAATTAGCTTATTAAGCACTGTAAGTAAAATATATTCAAAAATACTTATTCGTAGGGTAATGAAAATAACAGAAGCAAAGATTTGGGAAGTCCAAGGTGGGTTTATGCCAGGAAGGTTATGTACGGATCAAATATTTAGCTTAAGGCAAATAACATAAAAAAATTTGAGAGTAGCAAAAATGTTTTCTGTGCATTTGCTGACCTAGAAAAAGCTTTTGACAAGGTAGATTGAAGTAAACTTTGGGAAGTCCTGAAAGAGTATGGAGTCAGTGGATGGATCCGACAAGCTATAAAAACAATATATACAGGTAGCAAAGCGAGTGTAAGAGTGAATGGGAAACTGAGTGACTGTTTCGATATTATTCAAGGAGTTAGACAATGATGCGTTATGTCTTCATGGTTATTTATATTATTTATGAACAAGTGTTTAAGAATGGCTCTCTTCGACGAAGAGGGTGTGGATCTCGAAACAGTAAGGGTACCAGGGTTAGCGTTCGCAGATGATAAGATTGTTATGACAGTCTATCGAAGACCTACAAAGAATGTTGAATAAACTAGATGCAAGCATGAAGAGCATGGGCCTCAAAATTAACGCAAATGAAACAAAAACTATGGTGTTCGAAGGAAAGAGTGAGAAAACATTATGCAATATTTTATTAAATGATGAGAGAATTGAACAAGTTGATAAGTTCGTATACCTTGGTAGCTTATTTACTAGGGACGGGAAGATAGATGAGGAATTAGATAGACGAATAAATGAAGGTAAGAAGGTGATTGGTAGAGCAGTTTCCCTTATCAGAAGTAAAAATATATCAAATAAAGCTAAAATGGCAATACATAATTCTTTATTTGTACCGACTGTACTATACGATAGCGAGACATGGACTTATCAAGAAAAAGATAAGAGTACAATTAACGCAATTGACATGAGATTCATGCGCATAATAAGCGGGAAAACGATAATGGACAAAGTAAGTAACGAGATAATTCTAAAAGAATGTGGTGCAGAAGAGAAGCTAGTAGACACATGGGAAAGAAATCGGTTAAGATGGTTCGGACATG
>NC_046657.1:124335603-124360698 GCF_010883055.1 Belonocnema kinseyi | reverse complement strand
ACAAAATCGAGTGCGAAGCACGAGATATGTGATAAGAATGTGTTCGTTAAAGCCGAAGGATCTTTAATAAAAGAGAATTCACAATCACCAAGTTACATTTGTAGATCCTATGACCTTTAATATCAAAAGGTCTGTGCACAAATAAGGGGAAAATACAAAGACAGATCGCGTAGCGCGAGGTAAATACATTTTTAAGCGCGAAGCACGAGATAAATGTATTATCGAGCGCGAAGCACGAGAACTAACAGTTACGCGCATAGTTTTTTTTGTCAGTTTTTGGCTTTTGACGATTTGGATGGAATGCTCTATGTATATATCATACTTTATCGTCGACTTGTGATTCAAGAATTACGACGAACGACCCATGAAGGCGAGGTGGCACCTCTGTGACTAGTCTCAAAATTAATGTTTCATATTTGTTCTACACAATTCTTATAATTTGAACGAAATATCGATTATTTGTCTAGACGATCCCAACTTCAGCGGGTTGACCAACTGCGCTTACGTTGCGACGTACGTTTATTGGCTGCAGGTCATGTGTGGTTCAACATTAATATTAAGTGTTTTAGGCTTGATAAAAACTTGCTAGTTGAAATCACTGCCTAAAACACTTAATAATAATGTTGAACCACGCATGACCTGCAGCCAATAAACGTACGTCGCAACGTAAGCGAAGTTGGTCAACCCGCTGAAGTTGGGATCGTCTAGACAAATAATCGATATTTCGTTCAAATTACAAGAATTGTGTAGAACAAATATGAAACATTAATTTTGAGACTAGTCACAGAGGTGCCACCTCGCCTTCATAGGTCGTTCGTCGTAATTCTTGAATCACAAGTCGACGATAAAGTATGATATATACATAGAGCATTCCATCCAAATCGTCAAAAGCCATAAACTGACAAAAAAAACTATGCGCGTAACTGTTAGTTCTCGTGCTTCGCGCTCGATAATACATTTATCTCGTGCTTCGCGCTTAAAAATGTATTTACCTCGCGCTACGCGATCTGTCTTTGTATTTCCCCCTTATTTGTGCACAGACCTTTTGATATTAAAGGCCATAGGATCTACAAATGTAACTTGGTGATTGTGAATTCTCATCAGATCCTTCGGCTTTAACGAACACATTCTTATCACGTATCTCGTGCTTCGCACTCGATTTTGTTTACTTTAATATTTGTTTCTTATTTTGAATTAAATTTTATTTTCAGCTACACTGAAAAATGTATCATTTCAATAAATGTATAGGTCGTGGCTACGTATGTCGAAAGTTTTGTACAAATAGCCTAATTTTTTCGGTGCGAATAGGGGGACCTGAAAAAGGGGCTACTTGCACCAAAATGTCGGTACGTATAGCTGGAATATAGCTGGATTTTTTCGATACACGCAAACACTTCGAATATTAAGAAATTAAATTTTTGGATGAGCGAACCAAGCTATGAAAAAAAATTAATGAACGATAGCTGCTATTTTGAAAAGGAGCTCCAGATTTATCATTAATAATTTTTTGATAAGATGCTTGATGTTCTTGGTTGAAAACACACCTATTTGATTATCAATATTTTTTATTGGAGATTCAATATTCACTTACCATTCATTCTTCGATTTTTTGTTTGAAAGATACCTTTTTTAGTTAAAAATTCAGGTTTTTTTTTAATTCGTAATTTGTTGTCAAATATGTTTTGTTCTGGGCATTTTTTCTTGTTTCTAAATACCACTAAACACAATTTATCTCTGTATTGTCATATAAAACCGAGATAACTTACCTGTCCCCTCTATAGTCTTATATCAATCGTATATATTTTAATAGATGTATTAAGCATATCAAACTTTTGCTCCATTCATGAGGACTTTTGGTTCGGGACTAATCGCGATGCGCAGTGACACATGAGTCACATTGACACATTGACACATGGGTCAAAAACCATAGAACACCCAATAAGTTAGTTCCAAGATGGCGCTTAAACTCACTTTTAAAATTGATTTGTTTTCTTTATGAATCATATCCTTCATAATAACAAATTGACAAGAATAAATAAATATTTATGCCTCTAACGACAGAAACTACATAATATAGTATAATTACATTGAAGGATTTGAATTGCAAGAATTAGAAGGACAGAAAACTGTCGCAAAATGATACTTTTGCTACAAAGAATGAACTTGAGTGGATGAGAAAGTCACAGGTACCTTAATAATTGATGATTTTTAATAATTAATTGAAAATGAATTAATCTGATACATAAATATTCCAACAATGAACATACATTGTTTCTGTGCATTTTACGAATATTACCCCCCACAAGTTCTCGTGCTTTGTTCGCTTCTTACTCTTGTTGGTAGGCACTAATTATTTTTTATTCCAAATATTTATAAAAACACTTAATTTTTATAAAATCACATCAATTTTTCTTTTCTCGTAGCTATTTATTTACTGTAATGATGTGAACTACTCATCGACGAATCAAAAATGATCTTTTTGAAAATTTCATTTTAGAAACAAAAATGAAACTCTCAATAGCGCAGATCGTTCCGCGGGAGCCTTCGAAAGATGCCAGCGGAACGTGTGAAAAGTCTGTCGTTTCGGAACGTTCCAAACAGAAATTACCGTTATTCTTATTCTTATTATGATATTTATAACTGCGTATAGTTTCTTTCTTCTACTTATTTTTTCAGTCTTATAAGAACTATCAGTAACACATGAATGAAAAGAAATATAATTACAATAAATAATTTAGCTTATTAAATTCTCACTAATGAATTATACATCGTTTCGGGCGAAGTTGCTCTTCCACGTGACGCGTGAAGTTGATACTTACGCAAGAAGAAACGAGCCACGCGGGCGTATTAAGACTTTCGTACAATTTATTGTTGATTTATTTCAAATAATCATTTTTGTAGCAAAAATATTTCTTTCTTTTAGAACAACTTTTACACTGGGAGTTTTTTGTTCCTCAAAATTCGCTAGACTCCCCATGAGTTTGAAGATTTGAATGCAAGATTTTTGCAATGTCTCAGTAAAAAAAATCCAAAATTTTTGTTTAAACAAATATGTTCATAATTTGTTTTAAGGGAGGGGTAAAGCTTTCAGCGTAAAAAACACTCTTTTTGCGATTTTTTTTAAGAGTATGGATTGAGAAAATGTATTTAAATTTTGTATGCATTATTAAGTATAATTTTGGCAATATTCTGTAATTTTTTCATTTGAAAATATTTAAAAACAAGCCGGTGACAGAGATTGTCCCAGAACGTCTTGAAAAAAAAAAAAATTCGCGGTGTTCTCTGTATCTCGGTCGGAAATTGTCGGAAATCAAAAACCATTTAAATTCAGTTAAAGTATCATCAAATCCTCACCCCCCCCCCCGCCCCCAACGTTCTCTGATTATTTTTTTGCATTAAAAAATTTTTTGTGGTCATCTGAAGTGTAATCTGCTATTTTCCACGAGAAATTCCACCATTTTGGGGGTGGAAAACACCTTTAATGTAAAAAAAATTTAACTAAATGTTGGGGGGAGGTATTTTATGTGTCGAAAACGTGTCTCAAATTTGAATTGAATCGGTAAAGTAGTTTTTAAATGGAAGTGAACACGGAATTTGAAAAAGTAGTTTCGGAAAAACGTGTTTAAAGTTTTAGAAACCTGCAGCTGTCAGTGCTGTAGTGCTAGAGGACAGGAGACTAACTAGAGAATAACTTCGAGAGTTTTGTTCAGATCGACTTAAAATTTTGGGAGTATATTCTTGAAATGTTTAACAATAAGAAAAGACAAACAAAAAAAATCGATTTTTTGAGAGTGTAAACCTTTTTATCCCCCCCCCCCCCACCCCATGACCACTCGTAGAATATTATAAAGAATATTTCCTGTAAGTACACGAAGAAAATCTGGCACGGGTAGTTAGTGTTTAAAAAAAATTGTTTTTTCATAGCACTAGCCACAGTTGCCAACACACTTCCCGCTCGTAAATTCGCACGAGCCGCTCGTGCCAATGGCGACAGCAGCGCGAGCTGTAGTTTTACGCATTTAACCTCAGCAATCTTTTTAGTTTTTTATGGTTAAAACAATGATAAGTAAGCGACTGGGATATATAAAGTTAATACTTATGTGAAGAGTAACTGTATTTATGCGTTGATAATACATTTGATAAATGTAAAGGATTTTAAAACATGCTACTTTCGCAAATAAAGAAACAAATTTTGTTAAGTTCAAACCCTACCTCACCTAACCTTCATGTACTTTTATGACTTTTAATTTTATATTCCAAGCCGTAAAAAGTCCGATTCTAATTTGAATGTTCTGTTCAAAAATATTTTCTTTAAATTGTATTGTGAAAATTAAAATTATCTAAGAACATTTTGTGAGTTCGTTAACTAAAAAAGTAATTAAAACTTGAATTTTAATATGAACAACTGAAATATAAAAACTAAATTTGAAAAGTCTCTTAACGTTTTAAAGAGTTGTACAAATTTCTCTTTTCTAAATTTCCGATTAAATGATAAAACATCTATTTCTCAAGGTTATTATGCAATTAGAAAGAAAACCAGAAAAATAAATTTATTACATATTTTTCTATCAGGTAATGTCAGTGAACTTTCTGACTTGCTTGATCATTTTTTAAACTGTTGTTTCACCATGTATGAATGGTCTACAAATATTACCCAAATTATCAAGCCAGCAATGTATATTTGATCATGTCACGTTTTCCCTTAATAATTTCAGCATTTGTTACTGCGGCGAATGATTCGAGCGACAAGCGCGATTGTCACTCGACGTCAGAGCTATTTGACATCGCGCGCTATTGAAAATTAACACGAGACATTGTTGTCAATCCCAAGAATTGGCCGGGCTAAGCGCAACCCTTGTCAAGCTCGCGTTGCTGTTGCCATTAGCATGAGCGGTTCGTGTGATTTATCGAGCGGTCAGTGCGCTGAGAACTGTGGCTGTTGCCACTCCAATAAATTTTATTCTGACACTAACCGCAAGTGCCAAAACAGTGACAGCTCTTGCCGCGGTCGCTCCGTGTATCATCAGCAAGTTCCCAAAATTGGCTTAATAACGGCGAGTTGAGGACAAAAGGACGAAAAAAGTTCGTCTCTAAAAATGTGCTTTTTTCACAAATAAGTACTATTGCAAGTACAAATACAATTATAACATACAACGTAAAATACAATTACAAGTAGAAAGTAAAATTCCCTTTATTGCATTAAACGATAAAAATCAACAATTCGAGTTTTTTAATGCATTGAAAAGGGTAGCAGCTTTTATTATGTCCCTTAGCATATCCCGTGCCCCTGCATCACGTAGAAGGGCCAATGAAATAAGAGCTAATTGAAGCCTGGCATCATTCGAGAAGGATATTTTAAAAGGCCAATATACTGCTACTTACAGCTTACAGATTCGTACCCATTTGACACAAAAAGAGAAAAGAGACTTTTCGTCGGCATAGCTCATAATCTGCAAGTCGTTGGCATTTTGATTTGACATTCCAATCAAATACGGAAGCTCATTAGCCGATGGAATGTTCTCTTATCAATCATTACTCTGTAAAAAAGTTAAAAGCATTAATTAATTAAATATAAATTTTCGCTCTTGAAATGGACAAGTTTCAACTTTAAATGTTAATTCTTGTTCTTTTTAAAAAAATTGGATTTTACTGGTTGATTTCAGTTTATCTATCAATAAAGATTATGAATTTTCTACACCCTCAATTCTGTAAATTAAATTTTTTAATAAAATTGTATTTCACGAGAAAATTGATTTCTAAATATTTCTAAGCATTATTGACAAAAGCGAAAATTTTAATTGTCAATGATTTTTCAATATTGGGAAATAATTCTTCTCACATCATTTTTCTCCCAAATATTCATTTTTAAACCTTTCACATCTTTAAATAGGTGAGAAAAATTAAGTTATGGACAAAGACTTAGAATATCTAATTTTACGAAGTGTTACACTGTTGGTTCGATAAAAAAATTGTCGATACCGATAAGGAAAAAATGATCGATAATTTCTTGAATTATTTTAATTGATTAAGATTTTATTTTAAAATAATAATTTAAAGTTTTAACAATTACCGGCAAACCGGGTAATTTCTGATATTTGGGATAAATTCGGACATTCCTAAATTGATACATGCTTTACCCTGCATGTAGAAACAGTTATAGTTTAAACTGATTCCAGATTCTTTGAACAGTTTTGAGTAATTTTTCCTATCAATTTGGGGAATTTAGGGGTGTCTGAATTTACTCCACATGTCCGAAATTACCCCGTTCAACGATATGACAAACAAAACAAGAAATGTATAATCTTTTTAATAATGCTGAAAGGTTTCAAGTAAAGAAAAAATGTTCTTGAGAATCCCGAGAAAATTTCATGAGATTTGTGAAAGTATATCTAGAAAAAATTTGAAAGATTTAAAGGAAAATGTTTTAATTAGAAAGATTTTCGCAAATATTAGAACAAAATTCGAATAATTTGAGAGATTTGAAAGGTTTGAAAAAATGTAAAATTTTGAAATTATCTATAAGAAGGTTACAAATTTAGAATCTACAGGTTTTGATAATTTCAGATATCTAAATTTTCTTTTAGATGTTTAAAATTGTAATTAATATAACGTATCTCGTACATGGAATGAGATGCGCCAAAACAAACAACATTTTTTAATTCAACTTTAAAATAGCATATTAGTATATGAGTTATAATTATAAATATGTTTTATGAGAAAAATCATAAATTAAATAAGAGTGTTAATAATTTGAAGAAAATTATAAAAAGGGAGTCGGGTTGATTGCTTTCAAGTACTGTAAATAACTGTGCCCACCCGATACGTGACGAATAAAATAGGATCATTATATGACCGTCCCATCACATCTCAGTGCCGTTTACGTGCTAAAAATCAGCACAAGCAGCCACTGAAGCGGCACTGGCCGTTCACCAGTGCTTTTCAGTGCTTTTTCATCGGCAGGGTATGACAGTCTAAATTTCTGATTATACGGGCAACGTATAACTATAGTAGTTTAATTTCGGTAAACTTATGCATAATTTGAAAAATACTTTTAACTATCAACTTATGAAAGCAAGTAACATATCGCACTTATTCTAATTTTTATGTTACTAATCTAAGTGATATATCGTTGAAATCGCCAAGAAACTTAGATTTCGAATATATTATTTTTTAATTAATAATTGCAAAATAATTTTTTTTATGTTTTGCATTTTATTTGTCGATACACCCGGCCCCCTCCCTACAAGTTAAGTAGAGAAGCTATGGCAAACAGGTAGAGTGCGATCAAATGGACACTGCATTTGTGATGCCCAAACTTACGTATCCCCCATTGTCAATAGCAATTGGCCAAACGGACAGGTGTCATCCCTTCTCTCATCTTTCTTTTAAGATGCCTAAATACGAATACATTTTTCATCCAAGTATTCACTCTCTTCAGTGTCTCTGCAGAAATCGTGTACATCGGACGCGTTAGGTACAGTGTTGAAAGTGGTCGGTTTCCTTGCTTTAATTTTTTTTCTAATGAAATACCATTAGGCTCTCATTTCGTGTGACTGATGAAAAATTAAATATGTTCACATCAATCCATACCATATGGGATTTATGGTAATACAGTGAATCAGTGTTTGTAAGTAATAGGGAATATAAAGTGTTTAAAATGGCTTCAGCATGTGAATACGAGTACCCACAACGACAGCCCTTCAGGACCAAAATTTTACCTTACGTCGAGGTGGTGGAACAGCCCTCTTCAAATACGATTCGTTTTCGTTACGAGTGTGAGAAGCGATCTACAGGGTGCATAATGGGTGTTAACAGTTCACCCAAAGAAAAAACGTACCCATCAATAAAAGTGCATGGCTATCAAGGTACAGCTGCGATTCTCATATCGTGTGTCACAAAAGATGATCCACCTAAGCCACACCCTCACAGCCTTGTAGGAAGAGATTCTTGTAAAAATGGTGTATGTTCCATGAAAATGAATCTTGATGGCAATGCCGTGTCCTTTAGCCACCTAGCGATTCAGTGCGTGAAGAAAAAACAAGTGAGAGTCGCCCTAGAGACCCGAAAACGCGAGAAAGTCGATCCCTTTGCGACTGGATTCGAACACATGGACTTTCCGGACACAATCGACCTCAATGCTGTACGACTCTGCTTTCAAGTTTTCATCCAGGGCTCAGACAGAAAGTTCAGTGTACCTCTCAAGCCTGTAGCAACCACCATAATATATGACAAGAAAGCCGTGGAGGAACCCGTAATTCATAAACTGAGCCATTGCAGTGCTTCAGTTGCTGGTGGCATGGAAATGATACTTCTCTGTGGAAAAGTCTTGAAGGATGATATTCAAGTTAGGTTCTTTGAGATGCGAGACAATTGGCTTTTCTGGGATAGTTATGGAGAGTTCTCACCAACGGATGTTCATAAGCAGACAGCTATTGTTTTTAAAACACCCAAATACTGCAATCAGGACATTGCCGAACCGGTCACTGTTCTTGTTCAGCTGAGAAAGAAATCTGATGGTACAACAAGCAAAGCTGTTCCCTTTCAGATGCTTCCATTGGATGCTGATGATATGAGTTCGATTAAGAGAAAAAGGATAAAATTTGATTGCGAACCTAAGTCATATTTACTAAAGCAAATGCAGACCCAGGCTGAGAGGCAAGCTAATATGTCGAACCATGCTCTATTGTTCAACTTCATGAATCCGAAACATGAAACAAACGGAAGGCCTCTTGGCGGTGAAATATTCCCGACACCGTTGTCAATTTATCAAGATCAGGCCTCGGCGCATCCGGTAAACTTGAGTTATAACAATCAGGCCGCTCAATCAAGTATGGGTTTTAATATTCCCTTTAATCAACATCCTCAAAGTGGTAGTCGTTCTCAGTCACGCACTGAGGCACCTGTGCCTAAACCAAGACTTTTATCTCAAGGGGAAGTTTTATCTCAAGCTAAACTTAATTCAGTAGCTCCTCGGCCTCAACCTCGTCGTCGTGTAGAGCCTCCTCCTCCTAATGTAACAATGAATTCTTATGCGTATCGGGAACCAATGTTTTCTAAATATCGTGAACAAGAATCACGTCACTACACAAATCATTCTTACAATCAACAACCTCAAGAAGATATGGACCGAGGTGATCTTTTTGAATTGAATGACCTCCCCTGCAACATCGATCAGCTGAGCCCTCAGGATTTAGCCGTTCTTGGCAATACGAATTCAGATAATATTTCTGAATCTCTCTCAGAAAATCTTTCCAAAGGACTTTCAATCTCGGATCAACAAATACAGGACACACTTCAGAATATTCGTGAACTGAATAAGGATGTTCAGGCCTATCAGCAGCATGGCAACGTTAATTTTTCGAGGAATAATGAAAATGCAGCTGGATCATCCTTTGATGCCTTTCCGAGACAAGCTTTTGACAATCACGTGCACCCGGCTCATGCGGCAGCGGAGTTGTTTTCGTAACAGAATAACTTTTTGGATACAAATGCTGAAGTGTTATTTAAGGTAAGATAAGTTTGCTCAGAGAAATTAATGATTTGAATGGTAGAGTAATGTTTTTTACTTGATGTTTTTTTTTCGAAAAAATTTCACTATTTGGCCTAAAAATGATTCTAAACATTTTTATATTCAAATCTAGTTTTGCAAGTTTTTTTTTTTTAATTTAGAGTCATTTTTCATTTGTTATTGTTTGTCTAGTCTTGATCGAAAATATTTTGAAATTACATTGACAATATTAGTTGGGACACAATTTCTTTTCAATCATTAAAGTATGAAATTGTTGATTAATAAGGGAATGACGATATTTGCGAAAATGTTCTAAAACTATTTTCTTTCTTTTCAGAAACACACTCTTAACCGCACGGTCCCGACCGAAAATTTCATTCCATTTCGTTACTGCCAATTAAACAAAATAATTTTTATTCAATCATTAAAGTAATTTCAGATATTATGTGATTTCCTTGTAATCTAGAAATAGCAGTTCAAAGTTTAGTATAAAATTCTTTTTTTTCTATCAATAACGTAATGGAACGAAAGCTTCGGTCGGATCCCTGCTTTACCACATACTTGCACTTAATTTTCAACATTAATTTTCAAATTAATGTAATTGGCCTAATGTTTTTAAATGTTGATAATCTGTTGACGTTATTTTAATTAGAAACAAATCTAGTTTCTTAAGACATCATTAAAAATTTTAAACTTCATTTTCAGTATTTATATTAATCTATCGTTCAGTATCAAAATGTAGTATTTCCTTCAGAAGTTCTAACGTTAAAAATGTAATATTTCACCATATTTCTATATACTAACTCCATTGACGGATCTGAAAAATATGAAGACTTTCTTTGAATTAGAGCAGAAGTATAAATTTAAATATTTTCAATTACAGGATTTGAAAGCAAAGATTAAATGTCAATCTTTTTTAATAATATAAATGAAATGTCACATTGCTTTAGACTTATCAATTTTTAAGAATTTTTATTTAAATTGATATGTGGTAAAACCATTAATAAAAAAATTTAACTTACTTTGACTGTCTGGATTCTCAGGATATTAATCGATTATATATGTTTATATAATGTTATATAATCCTTATAAAATGTAAAGAATTATCGTATGAATATATGAGCGTGTTTATTTTAATTTTTTTATTTCTTATCCACTATATTAAATATGGCTTGAGATTTCTAGCATGAATGAGGGCTTTTCGAAAAGGGGTTTTGAATTTTTTGTTTGGGAAAGCAAAGAAAAGGCGTTTTCTGCCTCCTCAATGCCGCATCGAACCTTTTACCGACGCATGCAATAAAAGATTTCGAAGTTGTTATTATGTGTCATTTATATCGTGATATGATTCACAGAATTTTCTTTTCCATACTGCCAAATTTAGAAGCTATTTTTTCTCCATTAATTCTACAGTCTTTATGAGGATATTAAAGAAAATTGTTTTTTCTTTGGTCCTCTTTTTTTTGTATTTTAATTACTATTAGGATTCTAGAAACGGCATGAATTTGTGAAATTTTATAAAAACTACCAATTTCTATGATTTTAAATGATTACGGTAACACCTGGCAAATCAAATTCATATACATTATCGAAGGCGAAAATATTATGCATAGTTTATACCCAGTGTGAAGTATTTTATATAATATTCAATTTTTTAATACAATTTTGTATAAAACAAATAAATATTATATCACACTATATATATATCCGCCTGAGATAGCATCGCGTATTAAAATAAAAAAAGTAGACACATGAAGCACCCAAAAGATTTGAAAAATTGTGCATCGATTTCTTGAAAATTGGCATGATAAACAAGAAAATGTAAATTTTCTAAAATATTCATAATTAAATTGTTATAAATAAAAGTTTCGTATTCTTTTGCATGTTTAAAAAAAGTCAAGTTGCCAATATTCGCAGAATAATCCGGGGGCCAGGAATTGTTTAGTCCGCGGAAATAGATCCCCGGTATTTTTCTAATGGATATTGTGCAGAATGGTCTCCTGAATCCAACGGTATGAGGTGCTTTCGCGAACTGACGGTCATTCTCGAGATATTGTTAATTAAAAATTACTTATAGTTTTTGCGGAAAACGCAAAAAAAAGTATAATATAATAATTGATTTGTATGCATTGTTTATGGGTCTTTTGAAGATTTGTCTTCAGAATTAGTTTGATTGTGTTAAGATGCATAAAATTTCGTTGGCACATTTTCGCATCTCATTGTTAGTTTACATTAAAAAAACCGCAAACAAGATTTGCAACCAGGTTTCTTTGAACCCGATTGTAACCGACATTTATTAAAATTTTCACACTTTTTTTTCTCATTCTGCTAAAGAAACCATAGAGGGGAAAAGTTTTATCTAAGACTTTTTTCCGTATCTCGAATAGTTTGTTTAAAAATAAAAAATTAATTTAAAGGAAAATATATCGTTAAATATCAACAGGGGAAGTAAATATTAACCGATTTTTGTGAATCTTTTTTTGATTTTCTCGAAATAATATAACGAGGCTAATTCAGCCTATTGAAATTAGATTAATTAATATTGTACAAAATTTTTATTTACTCTGCTGGCTCCAATTTCAAAGAATGGGAAGAACGGGCAAAGCAAAAAATCGTCCACTCGAGCGGCACTAATCAGCTAGCCATGGGGAGCCGCACTAAGAAAGCAAAAGGTCCAAATATCTTACCATTGTTACAAGAGTGTCAATTGAGAAAAATCAAAATTGTGTACAATATTGATTAATCCATTTTCAATAGGCTGAATTATCCTCGTTATATTAATTCGAGAAAATAAAAAAAATGAAAAAAATCGATTAATATTTACTGCCCCTTTTGATATTTAACGATATATTTTCCTTTAAATTAATTTTTTATTTTTAAAAAAACTATTCGAGATACGGAAAAAAGTCTTAGACAAACTTTTTCCATCTATGATTTCTTTACCAGAATGAGAAACCAAAATGTGAAAATTTTAATAAATGACGGCTACAATCGGGTTCAAAGAAACCTTGTTGCAAATCTTGTTTGCGGTTTTTTTATATAGACTATCAACCAGATGCAAAAATGTGCCGAAGAAATTTAATGTGTGTTATCACACATGAAAAAAATTTCTTAATATGTCGATAATTTTAGAAGATATAGCATAAGTTATGTAAAAATGTTTGATTAACAATATCTCGAGAACAACCGTCAGTTGGCGAAATCACCTCATACCTTTAGATTCAAAACACCATTCTGCACAATATCTATTACAAAAATTCCGGGGACCTTTTAAGTCATACCACTTCTTCTATGTGGCTCCCGGACAGACGCTAGTGTTAAATTTGTTGCAGCTCAAATTTCATTGGTCTCCCAATGAGCATTTGACATAATTCTTAAGTCTCAAATGTATTCCTCTGAAAGTAGGTGCACATCTGGGCATCTAGGGGAAAGTATCATTTGGAGACTGAATTTTGGCTCAATGCCGAGAGTTGTGGAGTGCTGAACCGCGCTGTCGGCCGCCGGAACACCTGTCAAAGCAACTATTCGCGTTGCGATATTAGACTAAATAAATGTTAATGAGGAAAATAATTCAAATAATATTTGCCTAATTTTCAACTTTCTTTCATTTAACAGTGTGTACTAGTCACTTTGAATAAAATGATAACTTCCAAATGTTAGGTTAGTCATGGCCGTCGATATTTAATCTAGAGGAAATTTCTTCGAATGAACAGGCATCAATTAACATGCAGACGGTCACGACTTAGTTTTTACATCCCGGCTTTGATGGTTTAAATGTCATGTAGGTTTTGATTAACCTAAGATTTGGATATTATATCACGCCAACTACAATTTTTATTCCAAGAGACTAATAGTCACTGGTAAATGGGAGAGAATTAAAAGTTAGGTAATTATTATTATAACTTACCTGCTTTTCAATATCTATTTCACCCAAATAACGCCCGACAAAATCATCTTGCTAGGTGACTGACAGTTTGCAGACGGCACTTCACGTTGCTCTGGATGAGAAAAAACAGTGTCTAAATGATGCTTTTCCCTTAGATTCTCCGAATGAACCTGTATGGCTCACATTTGTTGCAACTCACTTGAACACCGATTTCGGTGTATTATGGGGGATCGACGATTTTTTGTGATGCCTATACTATCTACATGACCATGTGGTGAATTATAAAATTCGGTAATAAATCAACAATTCAAATAAAAAAGTGATTTTCAAAGTAGGTTTTGATATGTGCCTAATTGAATATAATGTGACAGTTCATCCGGGTATTATTGAATTTTTAAACTAAAAAAAGGTACATTTTTAACCACGAATGGAATAGGTCAACTTTTAATTTTTAAAATAATTTTAGAATATAAAAAGCGAATTTTCGACAAAATAGTTGAGTTTTTTCTACTAAATTTTTTAGCTTTGAAACTAAAATAATTTTTCTATACAAAATAGTTGAATTTTCAAATCAAGAATATACCAATATTATTACAAAGTTCTTTTTTAAAAATTAAAAAAGGGAATTTTCAACAAAACTGTTCAATTTCCAACCAAAGAGATGAATTTGTAACTACAGTTTTTAATTTGCAACCAAAAACTGCATTTTTAAGAAAGTAATTAAACTTCAAAACAAAGTTGTTAAATCTTTAAACACAAAGAATGGTTTTCTACGAAAAAAAGAATTTTTAACAAAATTCAAGGATTTTCAACCTGAAAGTTGAATTTTCAACTAAAAAAGATAAATTTGAAACAAAATGTTGAATTTACTACCGAAAAAGACGATACATACTATGTCATATAAACTATTCAAATACATACTATTATCTTATTTCTAAAGCGCGTTTAAAATTCAAATAGAAAAGTGTGTGAATTCGCAAACAAACATATATGTTCAATACCTTTGGAGACCTTTTACCTGAAAATAATTTTTTATTAAGTCTTTTCAAATAATAATTCTTTGATATAGGATCAAGGAAATATTTTATTAGATTATCAAACACATGTTTGTTTGATTTAAATGCAATTTATTTTATTCAAGCCCACCACTTTTAACTCACACGAATTTTTTTTTGAATCAAACAAATTCTATTTCCAACATTGGGTGCTATTACTGGTCTTCCATTGAATAGAATATTATGCACCCAGGGGCAGAAGAGGGACTTTTTCGACGAGTGTATGTTTTCAGTACGAGTCGTAGGCGAGCGCGTAGCATGAGTCGGAGACGAGTATTGGAAACGTACACAAATCGAAAAAATCCCTCTCCCCCTTTGCGGATACGATATTTTTTATAACAAATGGATGATTTAAGACATTTCTCGAATTACAGCCATGATTTCAGCCCATACTAGATTTCAAATAAAGAAAGCATGATTTACAGTAATTTTAAAGGTAACTTATGGTAAGTTACCATACATTGCCCAAAATTCAATTTTAAACATTTTTATACATTTCCGTAAATTTATGGTATTATTACCGAAAATGTATGGTAACTTAAGATAAAATACCTAAAATTACATCTCGAAATGTTTATAAATTTTCGGAAATTTATGAAAGTTTTCAGTATTTATGATAATTTTCCGGAAATTTATGAAATACTTGGTAATTTATAGTAATATTACCGAAAATTTATGATAACCTAATATAAAATCATGTCTAGAAGTGTTTATAAATTTTCGGTAATTTATGGTAATTTTACAGGTAAATATGGTAACTTACCATAAATTATCCAAAATTCAATTTTAAGTATTTTTAGAAATTTCCAGAAATTTATGACATTTTTCGTAATTTATGGTAATATTATATGTAATTTATGTTTAATTTAAATAAATTAACGAACTGTGACAAGTTAGATATGGTAGCTTTCCATAAATTACCGCAACACTCTATTATCTGCAATCAAAAGTTCCTTAGAGTTTTTACGGTGAGTGGGCTGAGTATCGTAAATTGCAAGCTCATAGATGTATAAATTTCATTAATCACCTCTGACGTCACTTTTCACTCCCTAGGGGGTAAGAAGTAGAGCTTTAGCCCCGCTTCATAGGCTTCGAAAAGGGCTGAAATCATGCATGTGTCAAAAAATCTATTATCGGCATAAATCGTACCTCTGTTACAGAAAATGTCTAAAAGTATTTATTTGTTATGAAAAATTATCGTATGCACCAAGAGGGAGGAAACTTTTTAAGGCTAGTGTATCATTTCCGTACTCGCAAAAAAGTTTGATTTCTCCCCCTTAGTGCATAGTATAGTATTTCTTGTGCAGATAAATGTAAATTATGTTAATAATCAATATATATATATATCTGTTTTCAGGAGTTTTCAAAGCAGCCGGAAAACTACAACTGTGAAGAGACAAAACTGCTTGGACAGTTGGCAACAATGTTCCCATTGTATACCATGCCTGAAATGGCTAGAATAGTTAGTCAGAAATGCCGATAATTTAAGTTTATCGCCGGAATAAATGTAAACTTTGAAGTACAAAAGATTCTGAATGCACATGTGTTGGTATTTAGTATCTTAGAGAATATTTATAAAATTATTAGCTATCTTCTTTACTTTATTTATTTGAAAAACTAGTTAGATTATAAAAACTTTGTAAATTGTGATTGGGTTGACGTAAGCTTATTATAACTATCGCGGCAGAATTTATTGATACACCTATGTTTAGAGATGAGGCTAAAGTACCTTTATGGTTAAATTTGGCATAAGATTTTGTCATTTCGAGTTATTAACCAAATTATAATAACTCGGGAAATAATTAACTTTTTTTTGAATTTTTGGCCTTATTTTAAAGGAAATTCTGCATAGTATTTGCCTAAATTACTAAGATAGTTTTTGAAATTTTTCATAGATTCTGCCCTAAGGTTACACTAAGCGCAAAAAAAATTTGCATATAATCATTATTTGAATTTTTGCGAGTTTTTTTTTTGCACCAAGTTTTACTCTAGTATAGAGTCTAGGAAAAAAATTCTAAAAATATCTAAATAATTTTACAAAATACTATAGAGAAGTGAATTTAAAATAAGCTTAAGAGCTTTTCGAAATTTTAGGTATTTTCAGAGAATTATTTCTTGAGACCACACAGGAAAAAAGAATCGATTGAATGAAAAATACTTCAATCAGAGAATTTAGGAATGCCGATTCACGCGAATTGTAATCTATCGGTTTGGGAAAGTTGCAATCGAGAAATTTGGTGCGATAGAATGTTTAACCTCTTTTTTTTAGATAAATTATATTCTTGAACGAAAATGTATTATTTAAATAATTGTAAAAGGATTGAAACAAATTACGCTATTCTTATGATTGTTTTAAAAACTCATAACGTCTATAAAAAAAACGTTCATTTCGCGATTTCCCTAAGAAAATAATGTTTAAACAAATTTAACTTATTTTTACAATTGGAAATTTGTTAAAAATTGACCGGGTGTTCTTAATGACCGACTAATGATTATTTATTACAAAAGGATTTTAAAAAGTGTTCATAAATCGCAGTATTACGTAAAATTAGTCATTTCTGGGTTTTTCATTAGGGACATTTAGGAGTCACCTCAACATTTATGATTCTTATTCTCTGACAAATTCTAAGGAATATACTGAAATACGGAATTATTTTTACATATTATCGCGTTTAAATATTATATTTACAAGGAGATGACTTTTCCCCATTTTAAATCAATAGGAATCCTCATGGTCTTTGCGCGACCCCAAAATATTCACTGATTCAGTACACCACATTTTTCTGGGCATTCCAACAAATCTGAGGGGTGAGAGTGGAGAAATTAAAAACAAAATCACCAAGTATAAATAAGACCCATCCTAATTACCACCGATTCAAGCAAATTTCATTAAATTATTATTATTAAATTTTTTAATTGAAGCCATCGGAATAAAATTTACCGGCTGATTTTCTTATAATTCAGACAACTCAGCTAGTAAATGTCATTTCGATTAGAAAAAGAAACTGAAAAATAGTTCAGCGAGATTTTTCTGAATTGGTATTTTCTGGTTCAAATAATGTTCATTCAATCGATTCTCATTTGCTGTTTAAGCAACGACGATTAGTTATTAATCACAGCAATGATATTTAATAGTCCAAAAATTAGATGGTAAGAATATTTAGGATTAGCGATCAGATTGAGTAAGCTTGATTACACTACTAATTCTGCAAGTCTGATCAACGAATTGTTATAGATTATCACTGATAAGCCACAGCAATGATATTTATATAATACTGACTTTTGCACGTTAACTATTTAGCTTCAGCTGAGTATCATAGGTACTTAGTTTTGTTAATTCGAACAATTCTAATTTTTAAGAAATGTAAGATTATACTTACATCTTGTTCTAAACAAAACTTTAATCAAATTAATTAATGTTTGAAGTAATGTCTATAATCAATAAATAAAACTCTAATTCTGAAAAATATATTTTTTATATACACTGTATACTGCCTGTAGGAAAAGGGCCAGGATTTCAATATAAATAAAATGCATGCGTCACATTCACGTTAATAATTGAATAGGTCCAATAATTTGCACTCGTTTCATTGAAAAGTATACACCTTCCAGTCTCAAATTTGTGAAGAAATTGGGGTTATTTCTCCTATCCCATGCTATTCTTCTATGACAATAGTCACACAACTGTCAAATTGACAGTTTATCACAGCACACATCAGTTTTGACATAATTTTTGACCCCGTGCATGGAAAAGCCTAATAATTGACTTTGAAGATATTACTTTCGTAGTCTAAATTAAAATGATGAATTTTAAAAAGCGTGATGCATATTTGTAAAATTAGTCATTTTTTAACGATATAGTTTCGCGATCCTAATTTCGGAATACTTCAATTTTGAGTGATGTTTGAAATTGTTTAATTTATAACAGTTAAATTTGTTTTGGACTCATTACTTTTAAAGTTTCAAATCAGAAATGATAAAATTTTCCACGTTTTTTAAATCATAAAGCTCTAAAAGCCTACCATATATAAAATATTTCCATTTTGAACGATGAAAATGATTTTTTTTTAAGAAACCTCATTTTTTAATAATAAAATATATCCAATCACTTAAAATGTCTGTAATTTTAATTAAAAATTATGGTTTTGAATGCGAAATTCTGAAATAGCTCAATTCTTGAAGCCTTGAAACTAAAGTTGTTTAGATTGAAAAGCTTAAATTCACAAATATTTGTATTCATCCTGGAAAATTGTACTACTGCTTGAGAATTCCTGCAATATTTTTAGATTTCTTGTAAATTCCTTGAAATCCTTCGAAATACCGTAAAATGTTTAAAATTCTCTGAAATCTATTAACATACTTTGAAATTTTGTAGGCGTTTGGAAATTCCTGAGAATTTTCTGAAATACCCTAGAACTTTAAAATCCCTTAAACAAATTAGAGCTATCATTTCAACTCCATTTATTTTTAGAACAAAATTAAAACTTCGATGACGTTGCGGCATCACTGCGTGCCTTTCTCAGAGTATCTAAATAATAATTATAATAAGCTAATACATAATAAAAATAAATATTAAAACAAAAATAATAGTTTAGTTTAAAACGATTTATAATTATTATTTAGAAACTCTAAACAATGCACGCAGTGATGCCGAAACGTTGTCGAAGTTTTAATCTTGTTCTAAAAATAAATGGAGTTGAAATGCTAGCTCTAATTTGTTTTTATTTTGCCGTGACCGTAAGACAGACGAAATAATTTTCTACAATTCATTAATCCTGTATATTTGTCTTTAATCTCTGAACAGTCCTTCAAATCTTATGAAATAACATTAAATCCCTTAATTAACACTTGTACAATATCTTTGATTGCCGTAAAATCTTTTAAACTTAGTTCAAACGTTTCAAAGCTTTTTTTTTCTGAATTTTTAAAATTTGCTTTGGCTGTTTGGTTGTAATCAAATAATAAATAAACAATAATCAAAAGTTGCAAATATTTGAAAAAATGCAACTTTCTAGCATTATTCTGCAAGAATATTATTATAAATAATAATAAATTCTTCAAACAATTATTTATATTTTCAATTTATTATTGCCATTTGTATTGTAAAACAGCAAAAAAAGATAATTAGTTTTTAAAAAATTCACAAAACACGATTTTTAAATTATGGGGGTCGTGACCCTATAAAACAGACTACAAACTTAAGAACTAATTACTATTTTTAATTCTGTAGCAAATTGTAAAGAGGAATATTGAGTTTCAATTCGATTCACCTTATATTGATGAATCTGAATAAAATGTACAAAAACTGATATTTTTTTTATGGGAAACTCTTGATGAAACTTGCGGGACCTCCAGATATAATGTAAAAACAAATCATATTTATTTTACTATGGATGCGAACAAACTTGGGGGCGATATGCATGCAAATTAAAACAAAACTTTGACCACCCTAGACCATCTGAATTTTGGCTAGACCCCCCCCCCCCATGAGCAATCGGGCACATTGTCATATCACCCGTCACTAAAAACTGTCCAAGTGTTGGAAGGTTGATTCTTAGACTTAATTAGGGATTTAAACAGTGATACTGAAGGGATTGAATACCTGGATTTGACTGGAAGAAAATTGTATTCAAATTTGGCCACCTTCAAAGAGAAGGGATGACACCTGGCCATTTGGCCTGTTGGTATTGACAATGGAAGATGCGTAAACCTGGGTATTGCAAGTGCAGCATAGAACCTAGCATATAATGAGCTGTAGCAGACAATGGTTGTGAAATGGATATTCGGTTATCACTGACGGTCAAATCTTGGAAGAACTACAATAATGTCAGTACCGTAATTAGGACCTCCAGTGACATTATACATTTTTCAAACTGGAAGGCCGTAAACCATCGACTCAAATTTCGGCAATATTAAAATATATATTAGACCAAATTCACAAAATTGTATATTTTTTAGAATATTACACTCCATATAAATTTCACGACAATTTTCAGAATTTTTTAAAAAAGTACTTTTTTAGTACGAATATCGGAACCTAGAAAAGACAAAACTTATACCATAATTTCGGTCCGAGTAGCCAACATCTTTTGGTAAAAGTGGACAGTGTCATAATTAAAATTGAAATTTAAAAATTAGTTTCAAATTAACTTTAGGAAAATAATCTAAAGCGCCCAAAAATTGATTCAAGTGAAAAAAAATTTAGGCTACAAAAACCTATTTGTTTTATTTTTCTTAGTGGCTAGCCTGCTGGTGCCTACAAAGTTGCTCGTCGCCGGCTGTTTTTTTAATCGTATGCTGATTCAATTCGATGCGCTAATTACGCGCATGAAAATGGAAATAGCTTGAGCGAAACTTACGTTCACACAAAACGCGATATCGAGTTGAAAATTTGTGAAATTAAATAAGAAGTACTAAGAAACGTTGGTCTGGTCCTAAATTTTTACAATTATAAAAAAAGGTTTTTTTGTAACCCTCACATGGCTCATTAAGCTTTTCTTGTGATGTGTAAACACTGTCGATGCCAGTAATAAGCATATTTAGAGCACTCGAACAATTGACCTATACGACTTTTTTCGATAAAAAGAAAATGATCAGAGTTATTGCAATTACAAAATAAAAAAAATTTTTTTTAATGAATATCTTAAGCCTAACAACGCATTATATGAAAAAAGTCCGTAGAAAAAATAACGTTGCTTTTTGATATCACTACAAGATTATCATACTAACTGTTTGAAATTTCTTTAAAAGTCGAGAATTCAAATTTTGCTTGTATAAAAAATAATCAAAAATTCCATTTTGCGGTTAAACTCTATTAGATTGGAAAAAAATATATTACAAATTTTAGGCAAACGACACAAGCTACGAAAAAACGAATGAAACAAAAGTTGTCCACCCAAGAAAGAGCTATCAATGTATTATTTATCATTTTTTGATAGGATGCGTCGTTTCTGTTTAATTTAAAAAGAGTAAAATTGAAAATAAAGAAGACTGTGGCTACGAAAATTAATTACGAAATTTAGGTGCAGGTAACCAAATTTTTTCATTACGAATATTGGGAGCTGGAAAGGGGACTACTTGTTCCGAAATAACAGTGGGCATAGCTGGGTTTTTTGGAAACGCGTAGACATGTCTACGCATTTTTAAAATGATAAATATTCAACCAAAAAGATTAATTTTGTACCAAGAAAGTCGAATTTTCAACTAAAAATAATGTAAATTTGGGTAAAAGCTACCACAAGTTTCGCATACAGCCCCTTCACCCTGCCGTCGAGGGGCCTATTGTTTTGTCTGAGTCGAGCATTGGCTGTACAGTCATCTGCAACAAGACGCAAGGTTTTCACTGCGAATCCTACACAGCACCCACCATCGCCATAAATTGGAAAGAAAAACAGAGACAATAGGAAGAAAGTTCCATCTCTTGCAGCCTTTTTCTTTCTGCAATTCCGTTTGCCACATTGGTATGTGCACAGCAAAAAAAAGTGTTCAAAATGATACCGAAATCAATATCATTTTGATAAGCACCAAAAATGATACCGAATTCAAGGGCATTTTGATCGGCCGAAGTGAATGATCGACTTTTAAAATTATAATGATCTGATTCGGGATCATGTATGATGTCAAACCAAGAGGGGTTCTTACAATACTTTAGCTCATGTTTAAGCTTTTTATGGTTTCTGATCGTGCAGTGTACTTGAAAAGTTAAAATAATAACGAAATCTGATATTAGAATATATAACCTGTTAAGTGTAGTTGTCACTTGCTTGCGGTTAGATACCATTTTTAGGTTATGTCGTTATGACACCGGCGTTAAGAATTGGCGGCCATTTTGTTTAGTCTGACGAATGAACGAAAAAATGAGATCAAATTGATCCGAATGGAAAATCATTATGATCTCGAGAGTCAAATGATCGCTGGAGCAAAATGCTCTGCAACAAAATTGATTCTTTTTTTTACTGTGTGAGGCCTTTATTGTTCCCATTTTTTAAAATTCGAATTTCCTCCACACTCATCACAAAACAAAGTTTTTTGTAGAAGCCCCCATATAAACAAAGAAATTTATTAGGCCGGTTACCTCTAGCTCTTTTTTGGAATCCCGAAAACTTTTTAGAAATTCCATTTTATAACTTCACTAAGACGACAAACTTGACTGACGATGCTTCGTAAGCTGAATTACTAATCTTAAACTGAATTATGTACCTGTGAAGACAGATTTGATCAAATTATTCTTTAAAATGTTATATAGGCTGAGCGGCTAATAACAACAACAACAATAATAACGACAGTGGCCAATAACAGAACTCTGACTAACAGACTCTGTTAGTCTAGTCGTCGCTATAAACAGCCGAGAAAATCGGCCCTTTTCAGGGCCAAGACATTTTTCTAACAAAGGAATAATTGATTGTTTGAACACGTGCAATGAATTATTAAAGTAAAAAATAAATTATTTTTCAGTTAGAAATAATTTAAGTATCAACAGGAAAAAAAGGCATTTTTAAAAAACAAAAATAAATTTCAAATAAAAAATGGTTTTAGTTTTCACAAGTGATGAATTTTCATCTAAACTGTTCAATGTTTGATAAAAAAAGATGACGGGCACCTCCACAATTGAATGTTGGCATTTTTCATGACTCAGAATTTTGGGCTTTTTTTGGCTTTTTCTGGGCGTCAATTAAAATTTTTGGGCTCCTTTACTTTTTTCCAAAAACTTCCAAAATCAACCCCCTTAAAAAATTTTTAAATTTTCAGTATTTTAATCACGGGAAATTTTTTATCTTTTTTTGGGCTCCCAGAAAACACCCACTTCGATTTTTGGGCTCCAACCCTTACAGTAAAAAATTAACTCCTTTGTAACACGTAGATATGAAATTGTCAAAAAATAACTTTTTTTCAATTTCACAGCTTGAATAGAGTCTCTGATTTTTGGGCTTTTACAAAATAGCCACTACGGTTTTTGGGCTCCAACCCTTAACGTAAAAAATCAACCCCTCTCTACCACGTATATACGACTTTGCCAAAAAATAACTTTTTGTAGAATTTTACAATGTCAATAAAGTCTTTGATTTTTGGGCTCCTCGAAAATACCCGCTACGATTTTTGGGCTTTCAACCCTTAACGTAAAAAACCAACGCTCTCTGCCACGTAGATACAACTTTGTCAAAAAATAACTTTTTTTAGAATTTTACAATGTCAATAGAGTCTCTGATTTTTGGGCTCCTCGAAAATACCCACTACGATTTTTGGGCTCCAACCCTTAACGTCAATAATCAACCCCTCTCCACCACGTAGATACGATTTTGTCAAAGTAACTTTCTTGAGTATTTTAATTCGTCAATAGGTCCTCTGATTTTTGTGCTCTTAGAAAATACCCAAAGCCGTCAATTTAAAAAAGAACTTCTTATTAAACATTTTAAATTTTACATTCTCAGCTTAATGACAAGGTATTGGTTGTATGTAACATTTCACTTTGTCGATTATTCTCAAATCTCCATGTTTTGAGGCCCCCTGAGCCAGAAAAAAAATTTTTGCGAAGGTTTTTGTCTGTCTGTAGTATGTATTCTGCAGACACGATAACTTTCGAAAGATTGATCAAATTGGATTCTGCTTTGGCAGATTTTTTTAAGGCCTAAAAAGAATGAAAAAGTTAGCAAACCAGCAATTTTGAATGAAAATTCAAAAAGTGAGTGCATACGAACATTGTAATATAAGACACTATTGAAATATGAATAACCAGTAATAAATAAAAAAATACACTGCATTATCGGGTATCGTAATCTACACGGTAGAGAGGGATTGATTATTGAAGTTAAGGGTTGGAGCCCAAAAATCATAGCGGGTATTTTCGAGGATCCCAAAAATCAGAGACTCTATTGCCATTGTAAGATTCTAAAAAAGTTATTTTTTGACAAAGTTGTATCGATGTCTGGCTGCGTCTTAAAACAGAGTCGAGACATAGACCTTTCTTTTACTTTTATGGCCAGGACAGGTAAAACGGCGTTTACTTGTCTTAAGTCGAGCCTTGTCTAATTAGTTATTTTTAATTTAAAAATTCAGAATACTATCTATTCTGATCACTATCTATTTTGTGTGCATTAGTAATTTTATTTAACAGCAATAATTATGTTCTTTGGATTTCAAATCTAAAAATGTTATCTATTTCTTCCTATCGCCAACACTTCACTAGATACTTGTAGAAAGTCACAGTTTAAATATCTTTACGAAAAATTTTATATGCCTGTAGTTCTTGAGACTAAAAGGTTCCGAATTTTGAATGAGCAAATTATTTATTACTAAATTATAAGTTTTATCAATCGTAAAATTTTACTCCTTAGCAGGTGTGAACTGTTTTACCGCAGGATAGCTACCTGATTCCTAGACATCGCAGGCCAAGCCGTTGGGGTTCGTAGTTCGTAGAGGTCAGAGTATAATGGGAAATAAAATTTACAAAGGAAAACTTTCCTAATTCTGACTCTAGAAATTATTAAAGTGCTAAATTGGTAATATAATTTTCTTTAGACAAAATAATAACCCTTAAACAGTTTCTTCAAAAAATACAAATTGTAAATTTCTAGAAGGATCTCCTAAGGCGTTAAAAATACGTAAAAACAAACAATATTTTCGGTACCATCGTCAACCAAGTATAATACAAA
>NC_046657.1:124333182-124335503 GCF_010883055.1 Belonocnema kinseyi | reverse complement strand
TCGGTTTTGATTCCTCTAGAATCAAACCGAAGGGCCTATGACAAAGGCACCAAACGCGTCCATGGGTTGCGGATAGAGGGTCCCTGTACCAAGGGTTTCTGCTGAATATGGTTACAAAAATAAATAGGCAGTCGTGGACAATTGTCCAGGGGTGATCCCAAAAGAATTAAACCCCAAGCGGAGGTGTGAAACCCGTGCCGAAAGCTCAATGGCACCTGGGTGAGTTGTCTAGAATGGTGACTCTGGGATACCGGGCGACTTCTTAGAGAACGCAGCCTTATCCTTGCATGCGGGTCTCTACAAGGATGGTCGAACCCCTTTCCCTAGCTTCTCGTGGGAACAGCAATGACAACGTCAAACATAGTTGTATTAAGTGCGGTTCAAACCAACAGAACGCGCAGGGCTGCATGCTCTGTGATGCGAGAAACACCCGGAGCTATCGCACTTTTCGCAGCAACATCTGCGAAACCATGCTGAACTACTCCGAAAAAGGGGCTATGTAGCGGAACATCTACTCTACCGTAGCTAGAACAAACCGGCAACAGAGAAAGAGAGGCGGCACTAAGACCAACCGCGGGCAGGCATCCAATAGAGGAAGAGCGATGCTTTATGACCCGGAGAAACATCAACACCAAGGTTTCTCTCAAGCCTAAAGATCTGGCTGTAATGGATGACGAGCTTCGTGGACACACACTTAACAAGTCAAAGCTGCTAACTATCAGACCGCATATTGTTCAGAGAATACGGATACTATCTGACGCTAAGAGAAGTCTAGAGCGGAGGGAGAGGTGGGTCAGAGAAAATCAACAGTTTCTCTCTGACCCATATCGACTCTTCCAAGACCCTCCAGTTACTATCGAACACCCGGCCAAAGCAGAGCAGGTCGAAGTATTTTGGAGAGAAGTCTACGAAGTGCAGCATAGACTGGACGAAGGCTCAGAAAATATACGAGGTGTGTTCAAAAAATAAGATGACTTTATGGTTTTCTCAAAAAATATTCATTTATTCCTCAATATTTATGTTGTCCCCTTCACATTAATCCCCCTAAGATACAATTCACTTGTACCAACGCTTTTTCCAATCATCGATGCACTTCTGATAATCATTTTATGGTATAGCCCTGAGTTCATTCAGCGATGCAGTTTCTATCTCCTCAATCGTTGAAAATCGATGTTCTTTCATGGGTCTCTTCAGTTTTGGGAAAAGAAAAAAATCACTGGGGGCCAAATCCGGTGAACATGGAGGCTGAGGCATGACTGTGGTGACGATTGGGCTTTAGTTTCGACGTCATAACCATATATCCACGATTCATCCCCAGTTATAACCCTTTTGAGAAAATCAGGATCATTATTGACTTCATTCAACATCTCCTGAGCGATATTCATGCGATGGATCTTTTGATCAAAATTAAGCAGTTTTGGAACAAATTTCGCTGACATACGTCTCATGCCCAAAACGTGCGAAAAGATAGCATGGCATGAGCCAACCGATATTCCAACACCTTCAGCAACTTCTCTGATCGTAATTCGGCGATTTTTCAACACCATTTCTGCCACTGCTTGCACGTTTTCATCTGTTGTTGACGTGCTGGGACGTCCAGGCCGAGGTTCATCCTCGACATCCTCTCGGCCTTCTTGGAACAGCTTGTACCACTTATACACATTTTTCTTACTCAGAGTAGACTCACCGTATGTAACTGTCAACAAAACCTTCTGGTGGAAGAAGTTTCCTTCAACTCATCAGCATTTGGCCCGTATTTTCACCTCATATTTAAAGTCGGAAGAGCCGATTCCGGAGTGGTTGGTGGAAGGGCGCACAATACTCCTGCCGAAAATAGGCAACTTAGCTGACCCGAAGAATTACAGGCCAATAACTTGTCTGAACACACTTTATAAGATATTCACAGCTATGCTAAATTGTAGGATTGTTCGGGCAATTGAACCTGTGTGGCAAGAAATGTATGAACAACGAGGCTCAAAGAAAGGCGTAGCCGGATGTCGGGAGAACCTGCTGATCGATAGATGTGTCTGCAAAGATGCAGCATTCTACCAGCGTGACCTATCGATGGCCTGGATTGATTATCGGAAAGCTTTCGATTCGACATCCCATAGACTTATCATCTGTCTTTTGGAAATCTTAGGTTCATCCGCAAATAGTTTGGTGCATAGAGAGATTGATGCCGCTTTAGAAAACCAGATTTACTATCTCATCTGGCAAATATCGTGTGAAAACTAACAAGGTCACGTTTCAGAGAGGTGTCTTTCAGGGCGACACCATGAGCCAACTCCTCTTTTGCCTTACATTATTGCCACTATCTCTAG
>NC_046657.1:124314345-124333082 GCF_010883055.1 Belonocnema kinseyi | reverse complement strand
TTGTGTGTGTGTGTATACATAATTCAAGAGTTAAAAAACGGTAAGGCTGCTCAGTAGAACCTATGTATAAACTTGAGTTCATAAAAAGCATTGGAAATGAGCAAATTCAGTTTATAGAAAAACGACAAAAATTGCAGTAAAATACCAAATAACAAAATTATTTCAAATAATGCGCTTTTTTTTAACAATACAATGAAACTACGTCAGTTTTAATACCAATGCATGTTATGAATTATGAAAATATACGTTTATGGGAATGATATACAATTTCAGATATAAACTCGAGTGCGAAGCACGAGATGCGTGATGATAATGTGTTCGTTAGAGCCGAAGAAGCTTTAACAAAAGACAATTAACAATTTCCAAATTACTGTTCTCGATGCTTTAACCTTTAGTTTTAAAAAGTCTGTGCACAAAGATCGAGCGCGTAGGACGAGGTAAATACATTATCGAGTTCAAAGCGCGAGAAACAACAGTTGCGCGCCCTTGGCGCGCTCAAATTACTGACCGAAGCGAGCCACGCGCGCAGCGCGTGATGAATGTGTATCCTCCAAGCATTAATATAGAATATAAAAGAAGATAGTAATACAAAATAATAGTTTGTTTAAGCAATTAGGTGTGTTACATTTTTTTATTATTACCTCAGTCTAAGTAAAAATTAGACAAAAAGTTGAAAATTTCAGAAAAAAACCGCTATTTTCTAGTATTATTCAAATGAAGTATTATTAACTATAATAATAAATTATTTAAACAATTCATTTTTCAATTTAATTAATTATCTACCTCACTCTAATTAAAAAATAAACAAAATGTTTAAAAATTCAGAAAAACTGCAACTTTTTAGCATTATTCAAATTGAATATTATTATAATAATAATAATAATTAGAGTCAAGATCTCGCAAAACCAATTTTGTCACATGTATAGTTAGTCTAAGACACTGCAAAACAAATTTATGGGCATGATTTGTGTAAAATAATATTTCATTCGTATTCTGTAACTCATTGTCAAGACAAATGTTGAGTTTCAATAATTTTAGCTGATATTGAGTCTCTTTCTGTATTTTTTATCGAGATAAAAATTCACAAATCTGAAATGGCCAATTTTGTCACTTTATTGGTTTATAAGTTGATGCTCTGTGACAAAAATGTCAAAATCGCAAACCAAAATTCTCTTAAAAATGTAAGGCGAGCATTTCTTATAAAAGAACTTTAAGGAGGTATCATCGCTACTAAAAAATTGTTCGTATCTTTGAAACATAGAGAACGATTTGGCTTAAATTTTGTTTTGTTTTTTTTGCAATAATTTTCATGTTCTAAATATCAGAAAAAATCGATTCTTAAAACATAATTGGTATCGGTAGAGCTTTTACTACTTGGAGAGAAAAAAAACTACATCAGTTTCTCGAGCAGCCCGTGTGGAAAAATATCGTAACAGTCTTAAGTCATGCTAGAGCAGCGATTCCCAAACTTTTTATGCACTTTCTGGGGAGCGGCAGGGCCGCCACCCTCATATTTTTTCACAATACCCTGCCGCCGAGGGGGGACACTTGACTGCTTCACTGCTTGACACACCCTGCTTCACGCGAGAGAATTAGAACCGGTTGAGAAAAATTAAAATGTGTTAAAATGTTAGTAAATTAAATTTCAATTAGTTGAATCAATTTCCTAATCTAATTTTAAGCAAATGAAAAGAAAGTTGATGAAAATCGATTAATATCTTCAATGACAGTTGAAAGTTCTTGTAATTTTGCATGTTCTTAAAGATATGCTTAATTACTCGAAATGTTAACCGATTTTCATCAACTTTTTTTAAATTTTCTAAAAATTACATCAGGAAAATGATTCAGATAATTAGAATTCAAATGAGCCATATCTTTAGAATTTTAGTTATTGAAACAGCCTTAAATCTCATGACAATGAAAGAGTCCTCATAGCGGGGGGGGGCTGCCAAGTGGCCGGGCCCCTGCCGGCGGCAGCCTCATCGGCCGGCGGCACTAGTTTGGGAATCGCTGTGCTAGAATTTTTCCCAAGCCTGCCTATTCACGTAATATTAGACTGGCGCTACACTGGCGATGTCTAGTTTTTCTACGTGTTTGATTCTAACGTTGGTACTGTCTACTCCCAGCCTTGCCTCTATGTAGTAGTTCTTTACGAATTTTATTCATTCAGATTTTAGCAAGTTTCTAGACAGAATAACGGTTTTGACTGGAACAAAAATTGCAGAAGTGAATCCAGAAAATAACAATTTTGGAATAAATGATTTCGAAAACTACAATAAATATGTAATTTCATAAATACTCAAGCAGTCATTAAATTTGCACTATTACATATTTAAGGCAATAAACAGTAATTATTGAAGGCGATTGAAATCTTAATATACGAACTGTATTTTTAAAAACGTTTTGTTTTAAAGAATGTTTAAAATCATTTTCTTTCTATTGAATTATATACCCAAGTTACAGTAAATTTATATTAAATTTATAATAAACCGTAAAATGTAATGGTAACATACATGATTTAATTTACTGTAATTATTTATTCATTGTGTAGATGATAACACAGCCACACAAAAAAGTGTTCGGATCTAGTGACAAGACACACGTATTCCTATGGATTTTGGGGCGCTGAATTCAAATTCGGTATCAAAAATCATCCTAACTGATTAAAAATAATAAACAATAGTTATTTCGAAGCCTAATAGCAAGTATGATTATATAAACTTTATCATTTACAATGATTTATCCACACATCAAGCACTTTTAATGTTAAAAATTGTTCATATTTTATCAAAATAAATATTAGGATGTAATGAGTTGAAATTCATGTCCGAAAAAAATGAAATTTTTTTAAACTTTTAGATGGCCGAATGTGTTAAGCTGATGAGACGAAACTACAGTAAAATAATATGATTTTCGGAAACCTATTTTTTTGTTTACATAAACTTTTTCTATATTTTTAATTGACTGCAAAATGTATATATTAGACTTCATTGTAATAAAAAATTATTATATTATTTAATTATCAATTTTTTATAAGCAAACGATCTGTCTAGTAACTAGTGGATCCGAGCGTTACATTCCAGTCTAGCAAAAACAGTAAGTGCCACGAAATTTTTCCACACGAGAGAGCCGAGATTTCGCGAGTTTAGATAAGCGTAGGCTTTGGACCCACTTCTTCGGCCTGCGGGTTCGATTCCCGCCACGCACTCTGGAAGAGTCTCGGTGGCCCATGCGGTGAACACTAGCCTAACAAGGGAGTTGTTCATCTCCGGAGAGTCGTGGGACCGGTACCCCTAGAGAAAAAGATTTTCTCTAAGTACTTAAGACTGTTACTCTTGGTGGTTCTGAACACACCTTAAACTGTAGGTCCCTCTTCCACTACCAAGTAAGTGTGTGGAGGATGTGTAAAGGAATAGAGAAAGAAGGTGTAAGAAAAATGTAAACCCTTAAGGGACACATTAGAAGCTTCCATTCCAACTATCAATTTGATTTAAAAAATGTCTGATGAAAAGTTGTGCGGCTCGTGGATCCGCAAATTACAATAATTTTTGCGCAGTAAATTTCCAAAGTTGTTCATTTTCGGACATTTTTCCGCGTTTCGGCAACGCACGAGGTACTGGGAGAGCGAGTCCGAGCGCTAAGGACGTTATCGAATCCACACGCTCAATTATACCATTTTGACAGGATATTTTTTTCTGTGTACAATGTAGTCAACATTTTTTTAAATTATCAGAAAATATCAGTCAAATAACTCTTTCCAAATTATTTTTTTACGGACGTAGATTCGGTGGAAAAATTGTTTTAAAAATCTTTGCACACTGCAGTAAAAATATACATTTTTCAAAAAACATTGTAATAAAGTAAAATTTTTGTTTTAAATCAAATTGTAGTAGAAATGACTGAATTCTTTTTTCTGACATACTTTGGTGAATACATAAGTATCCACATTGACAAAATGTAGCCAAACAATTATTCGCAAAGTAGTAATATTATAAAATTACCGAAAGTTGCAGTTATATGAAAATATTTAATAGAATTACATTTGAATACGTTTTTTCCAGTGACGTATATATGGTAAAAATATTTTTTCTTCAATTTTTTTGTTCAAAAATTTACATTTTAAAGTTAAAAAATATGCCCGCTTGTCGGGCACACTCATCCGCACAGACCGCTTCTCCGGGAAGTTTTAGCGCGCCTAGGGCGCGCGACTATTAATTCTCGCGCTTCGCGATTGTGAGTTCTCTTTTGTTATCTTATCACGGACCTCGTGCTACGCACTCTATTATTCCCAAAATTTGAACTTTTCTGCATAATGTTCAACACTTTTATGTTAAATCCCAGGCGGAAATATTATATATAGTTTAAAATTAAAATTAAAATTATTTCTTGAAGAAAAGATCCTACTCCATATTCACTCCATTTGAAAATAATATATAGTTTATATATAGTGAACAGTTTTATATAGAATATTCATTTGTTTTATACATTTTTTGTATAAAACAAATGAATATTGTATATAAAACTTCATACTATATATTAACTATATATAATTTTTACGCCTGGGATGCATGTATATTATATTTATTTATGTAGGGTAAGAGCGGGCAGCGCCAACCAGTTAAAAGTCAATGACTTTTTTTTAACTTAATAAAATGTTGAATTCATCCAGTTTCTTCTCATTTCGAGTTCTACATTATTTTATGTCATATTTCTATAAGTATTAATCACATAAAAAAACGGTGATTTGGTAATTTAATTATTTCTAACATTCTGTATTTCGTCAGCTTCGCCCATCACCTGAGGGCAAAGCCGCCTGCAGTTTTTTATGAGAATCAAAACATTTAAATATAAGAAAATATGATGGTTTGCTTCTGTGGTATTTTATGTACTGGAAAAATTATATAAAGATATCCAATAAGAAAAATAAGTTATTTTGAATAAAAATAGAGATAGCTGTAATATAACTTCTTATTAGTTGACATTCTACTAAAAACGGACTTTACGCAATGTTTCTACTGTACCAATACAAGAAAACTGCATACCGACCGGATTGATAATAATAATATTTAATAGTTTCTTCCATATAGCCTGTCCTCGTAGCCAATCCTAACTTATTTATGAGATTTACTATATTTTGGACTTGAATTACGTTTAATTAATATAATTGGATTGTGTCATATTGCTTTATCTGTCAAAATATCAAATTCTTATACTGTAAGTATTGATTTTAGTAAGTAACACTATCTCTCTGATGAAATAGATTTATTTGATGCAAAGTAGAATTAAAATTGTTAAATAATAGCCATGCTATAAGGAAAATCACCTTTGCCCCACTGGTTGGCGCTGCCCCCCCCCCCCCTACCCTACCTCGGTCTGGTACTGCTTATTCAGATATTTCAAAATAATGTGATAATTGTATTTTTCATGATTACTTTAATACTTGCTCTTTATGTTTCACAATTTTTTTGCCAATTGTGCCGTTTTTTTAAATCAAATTAATTTTTGTTTAATATTAATGTTATTTTTTTACAATTTGAACTCAAAATTCTCATCCTAGCGTAAAATGGTTTGAAGCAAATTTTTAGATATAATTTTGGTGAAAAAGTTTGTTAAAAAAATGTTATGGTAGCTTGAGCCGTTTAACCAAACAGTTATTTTTTTAAATTAATTTTTAAAACAAGAGATTATAACCAAACTTTTATATCTTTTTTAGTTAAACAAATTCTGTGTTTTCATGTTTTTGGCATCTCTTGTGTCATTTTTCCAAAAATATAATTTTATATTTTTCATCTTATTTTTTAGAATTATAAAAAATCCTGCTGGTCCTATCTAAAAATTATTAATACAAAATTTTAATATTATTTTTGGGTTAACATTCTTTGTCTATTAATTTTTGTTCATATCTTATGTCGTTTTTCAAAAAATTAAAATTTTTTATTTTTTTTACGATCCAAGCAAAAACTACGCGTCCTATCAAAAATTACTGCGAAAAAATTTGCAGCTGTTTTTTGGAAGATAAACTTTCGTTTATTCATTTTTTTCATATCTTGTGTTATTTGCCCCAAATTCCTTTTTTTTTAATTTTGTTATTTACGATTAAAGCAAAAATTACGAATTCTTTCTAAAAGTGGTTTTGTAGCAAATTTTTAGATCTTTTTTAAGCTTATAATTCCTGTGTATTCATATTTTTTGTAAACGCTATAACTCTGACAATTTTTTTTTTATCGAAAAAAGTCATAAGGATAAGTTGTTCGCATTTTCGAGCACTATAAGCGGCCTGACATACACACATACATACATACATAAAAACATCCCAACATACACGCATACATACATATATATACAAACTCGATGAATTTTTGAAAATAATTATTTTTTATTTTGTATTTATTAGAAGTATACTATTACACTAGCTCGCTGAAAAACGGTTCAAAATATAAATTTTAAAACAATTTTTTGAACAATCGAAAATATGTTCTTTCGTTTCGAATACGGTGGGCCCTACAGATAGAGCCCTACTGATGTATTTCTTCCGAGAATTGATGCCGCGCCGCAAGTAGGAGTAAAAGGAGCTGCGCGAGGTGAGCGGCGGCCGCTGAGGCGTGAACAAACAAAAGCATATTCTGCGAAACGGCACTCTATCACTCTATCCTCACCTCCTCCAGCCCCAAAACTGGTCCAGTTTTAGAATTTCACTATATTTGGTAGCCCGAAAAAGAACTATTAAAGTAGAAACAGTCAATTTATTGTTCTACAAGAGTTTAAAGTTTCTGAGGATACAGGCAATTTACAACTATAGTAGTTGAATTTCGGTGAACCTATTCATCGCAAAATAATTTTTTTAATGTTTTGCATTTTATTTCTCGTTAGACACCCCCCCCCCCAGAAGTTAAGTAGAGAGGGTTGGGCAAACAGGTAGACTGCGATCAAATGGACATTGCACTTGAGATGTCCAGACTTAAGTGTGCCCCATTGTTAATAGCAATTGGCCAGACGAACAGGTGTCATCCCTTCTCTCATATTTCTATTAAGATGCCTAAACACAAATACAGTTTTCATCTAGGTATTCAGTGATTTAGTCTCTTCAGTGTCTCTGCAGAAATCGAGTATTCTAGACGCGTTAGGTGCAGTGTTGAAAGTGGTCGGTATTCTTGCCATAATTTTTGTTTTTTAATACAATAACATTAAACTCTTGTTTCGTGAAAGTGACGAAAAATTAAACATTAACTCATACCATATGTGACTTGTGGTGATAGAGTGAATCAGTGTTTGTGAATAAAAGTGAATAATAAAGTGTTTAAAATGACGTCAGCGTGTGAATACGAGTACCCACAACGAGAGCCCATCAGGAGCAAAAATTTACCTTACGTCGAGGTGGTGGAACAGCCCTCCACAAATACGGTTCGTTTTCGTTATGAGTGTGAGAAGCGAGCTACGAGATGCATAATGGGTGTCAACAGTTCACCCAAAGAAAAAACATACCCCTCAATAAAAGTACATGGTTATCAAGGTACAGCTGCGATTCTCATATCCTGTGTGACAAAAGATGACCCACCTAAGCCACACCCTCACAGCCTTGTAGGAAGAGATTCCTTTAAAAATGGTATATGTTCTATAAAAATGAATCTTGATGGCAATGCCGTGTCCTTTAGCCACCTAGCGATTCAGTGCGTGAAGAAAAAACAAGTTCGAGACGCCCTAGAGATCAGAAAACGCGAGCAAGTCGATCCCTTCGCGACTGGATTCGAACACATGGACTTTCCGGACACAATCGACCTCAATGCTGTACGACTCTGTTTTCAAGTTTTCATCCAGGGCTCAGACAGAAGATTCAGTGTACCCCTCAAGCCTGTAGCAACATCCATAATATACAACAAGAAAGCCGTCGAGGAACCCGTAATTCACAAACTGAGCCATTGCGGTGCTCCAGTTGATGGTGACATGGAAATGATACTTCTTTGTGGAAAAGTCTTGAAGGATGATATTCAAGTTCGGTTCTTTGAGATGCGAGACAATTCACTTTTCTGGCACGATTATGGAGAGTTCTTACCCACGGATGTTCATAAGCAGACAGCTATTGTTTTCAAAACACCCAAATACCGCGATCAGAAAATTGAAGAACCGGTCACTGTTCTTATTCAGCTGAGAAAGAAATCTGATGGTACAACAAGCAAAGCGGTTCCCTTTCAAATGCTTCCATTGGGTGATGTTGATGACATGAGTTCGATTAAGAGAAAAAGGATGAAATTTTCTAGCGGAAGGCCTCTTGGTGGTGGAATTTTCCCGAGACCATTGTCAATTTTTCAAGATCAGGCATCAGCGCATCCGGTAAAGTTGAGTTATAACAATCAGGCCTCTCAATCAAGTATGGATTTTAATATTCCCTTTAATCAGCAACAACATCTTAAAACTTGTCGTTCTTCTCAGTCACGCACTGAGGTACCTAAACCAAGACTTTCGTCTCAAATGGAAGGTTTATCTCAAGCTAATCTTGGTTCAGTAGTAGCTCGATCTCAACGTCCTGTAGAACCTCCTCCTCCTCCTAGTATCACAATGAATGCTTGTGCGTATCGGGAACCAATGTTTGCTAAATATCGTGAGCAAGAATCGAGTCACTACGCGAGGCACTCCATCAATCAACGAGCCCAAGAAAAAATGGACCGGGATGAACTTTTTGAATTGATTGACCTCCCCTGCAACATGGATCAGCTGAGCCCCCAGGATTTAGCCATTCTTGGCTCTACGAATTTAGATAATATTTCGGAATCTCTCTCAGAAAATCTTTCCAAGGGGCTTTCAATCTCGGACCAACAAGTGCAAGACACACTTCAGAATATACGTGAGCTGAATAAGGATGTTCAATCCTATCAGCAGCATAGCCGCAATAATTTTTTAAGAAATAATGAAAGGAGAGAATTAAGAGCAGCTGGATCATCCTTCAATCCCTTTATGAGACAAGCTGTTGACGAGCACATGGACCCGGCTCAGGTGGCAGCGCAGTTGTTTTTGTAACAGAGTAACTTTGTATTAAAGTGCTGGAGTAAGATGATTTGGTTAGAAAAATCAATGGTTTGAATGTAAGTAATATTCTTTGTCACGGGATTTTTTTTCATAACAGTTTTCCTATTTTGCAAAAAAAGTGTTCTAGGCATTTTAATCTTCAAAGCTAGTCTTGCAAAACTATTCTTTTTTAAATTTAGACATTTTTCATTTGTTAAAAAATAAAAATCTTGACTCATTTAAACAAAAATCAGCTTTTTTTGTTCATATTTTCTAAAAGTATCAGCATTTTTCCCACACGAAAAAATATCCATTATATTTTATAGAACTAATTATATAAGAGAGAATACGATGGGTAGTTTAATAAAAGTTGAAATCGTCTTTGTTTTACATTGCGTTCAACTATGCAACGAAATGTATAACTAAGTTCTATAAAATCTAAAATACAGTCTATATCGAAGAAGTCTCGAAACTATAGAGAACAGTTCTATAAAATGATAACCGATTTTTCGCCGTAAAAAATTAATCTCTTGCATTATTATATTATTACTCATACTCGAATATTTTTTCACACGTTTAAGTACACAATTATTTAATATTACACAATCACTATGATGTTCATAATCGCACGCTATGAAAATGTATACTCACCACGGGGTTCGAACCCTATAAGTTTTGCATTCCTAACGCCTAATGCCTCTCGGCTCAACTAGCTGGAAGTACAGTGGAACTCTTCTACAGCGCCGATTTTGGGGCTGATAGTGGGTGGGAACTAACTCATTTTAGCCCGCTCCGCTTTTGTGTGTTCACGGCTGAGTGCTTGCGTGAGTGACAAGCGTAGACCCCGCGGACTGCGCGCAACTTCTTTGACACTTACCTGCGGCGCAGCATTAATTCTCGGTAGGGCTATAGAAGGGAGGGCTATTGAAAGGTTTTACTGTATTATAAAAAAAATCTGAAATATAACCGACAGCTATGCACGGCCGTCTGCAAATTTCTGTCAATCATTCTATAAAAAATGTTGCTACGTTTATAATAATATATGTACTAAGATTTTATATTTTAGAAATATTACGAATTATTATTGAATATTTTACTTGATTAAAAAAGATTTAATATATATATATATATATATATATTAAGATATTTATTAGAATTTAAAGTATTTCTACAAATTTCAGAAGATTTCAAGATACTTAACAGGCTTTAAAAAATGCAAGGACATTATTTATATTTTAAAATTACTTTAAAATCGTAAGCCCGATTTAAATTCTACCGAAATTCCTCAAGAATTCTTCAAAATTAGTTAAAATCTCTCAAATTAATTAAAAATATCTTAAACTCTTTTAAATATTTTTAAACCTTTTAAAATTCGTTTATAAATTAAAAAAAAAGTTTTAATCAAATAACGCCGGTTAAATCTCTTGAAATACCTGAAAGTCCATTTAAATACTTAAAAATATTTTTAAATTACATGAAAATCCTTAAACTCTTTTGATTTTTTTTAAATCATTTAAAATGCTTTCTAAGCTTTTAAATTCCTTTACTTACTTTTTAAACCATATTAAATCCATTGAAATAGCACAAAATCACTCAAAATCTCTTGGGCTCATAAAAAGTATTTTAAAGTATCTAAAATCTCTTTAAAATTCTTGTGCTTTTTGGAATTCTTCTAAAATATTTTAATCTTCTTTAAAATTCCTTGAAATATTCCGAAATTCATTTATAAAATTTTTTCTTTTTTATTTAAAAAGAATTTTTAAATCACGTTAAATTATTTTTAAATACATTAAATAATTTGAAACACTGGAAAATATTTTGTAATTACAAAATAATTCATAAACTCTTTTGAAATTTCTTGACATTTTTTAAAATCATTAAAAAGATTAATGCACTTTTTTCCGTGTAAGCTCACATTTTTCCTAAAATAAAAATGTTCGTGATAGGTCTAGATTTTGTGATATTTGCCTTTACTTGAATATCAAAAGTTGTCAAACAAATATTTTGAATTTTTTGTTAACAAAATACATTTCAAAACATTTTTACATTCTCATCAGAGACGGTATTATATTTGTGCCCCCCCCCCCCCCTATTGGAGGTATACTCTTTTAGTGTTGGAAACTGAAGGTCAAGTTCCTCAGTTAGCGATTTTGGATACAAATTCAAAAAGTAAGTGCATTTGGAAAACTTACGAGTCCACTTTTACCAAAGTTATACCACTTACAAAATTTTAACCAAAATATCGCACAATATGAAACACAGGCAAAACAAGAAAAACGTTACTTTTTTAAGGTTCTGCGAGATTATTATAACGACTTGTGTAATTTTTCCAAAAAATTAAGAATTCAAATTTTAACAGTACAGAAAATAATGAAAAATCAAAAATTCCATTTTTCGGCCGAACTATGTCTGATACCACAAAAGATAAATAGATAAAAATTGTGCTCTCAAAAGAGACCTATACATTTTTCATTATTCACTTTTTGATAGGAAGCGTAGTTTCGGCTTTATCCGTAAAAAGCAGCATTAAAAATAGAAAATTTGAATTTTTAGACAAACGACTCAAAAATAAGACAAAACAAAGAAAATTTGATTCGTCTCAAAAAAGTCTACAAATTTGTTTTTAATCCCTTTTTTGATAGAACGTGTAGTTTTTGTTGAAATCGTGAAAAATAACATTAAAAATAAATAAATGAAATTTATGGAGCCGAAGGAGCTTTAAAAAAGAGAATTCTCATTCACCAGCTTACAGTTGTCGATTTGTTAACCTTCAATTTTAAAAGAACTCCGCACGAATGTGGGGGAAATCCAAAGACCGAGCGCTAACCAGCAGTCGCGCGCATACCGGCGCATACAATATAAAATTTATAAGGATATTAAAAAACAAATTTTTTATCTTTGGCCACACTTCTATCAAATTATTGTAGGATTCATAATTATGTGATTTATAATTACCTTTATCAATACTTTTTGGTTAATTTAATATTACTTGCCAGTGTGTCCAGTAAACGTGAAGAAAGAAACATCCATAGAAACTCCAGAACGGAAAAAGGACACTGATTACGTTGATGCTGAGAATGGAAATTCCGATGTGGTGTTCGAAAAGGAAGAGGTAAAATCAAAATACATAATAATATAAGGGTGATTCCGATGCTGAGAGTGAGAAATCTGATGAAGATTTCGAACAATACGGCGAAATCGATAAATCTAAATCCTCGAAATAAAAAAAAAAACAGAAAATTGCTCAAAGCTATTTTCAAACACTTTGTTGAGTCAATAGAAAAATTTCTTAAGACCATCATACTTTTCATTGATTATAATAACCTAAAAATTCAAATCTTTTTTTATTGAAATATCAACCATTACATTTTTTTTTAATAATTAATCTTTTGTTAAAAACTAAACTAAAATAGTTAAAAGTGGAAGTGCCTTGTCGAAAAGTCTTTTTTATTGATGATTTATCATTTTAGTTGAAAAGCCTTTTTTCTGTTCAAAATTTAACAGTTTTGTTGAAAATTATTACTTCTTATCAAACCTTAATTTTTCGACTGAAAATTTACCTATTCCAGTTTTGATTGAAAGTGTACGTCCTTCAAGTGAAAATTGAAATATTTTTTTCAAAAATCTTCTTTGGTAATATAATTTTTTTCACCATCGTGGTGCCTTTTTCATTTTTTTGGTTAAAAATTTATTTCATTTATTGAAAATTTAACTTTCAGGTTGAAAATTCCTTCAAAATTCAAATATTTCGTTGAAAGTTCATCTATTTTGTTAAAGGTTAATTTTTTTGTGTATAAAATGTACTACTTTGCCGAAAATGTATCTTTTAAACTAAAAATGTTGGCATTTTGGCTTGCAAATTTATCTTCTTTTTTCAGTTGAAAAATTGTCATTTTGGCTTTAAAATTTAATTATCTTCATAGAAAATTCAACTATTTTTTCAAAGTTTCATATTATCGTTCGAAAATTTTTTGTTTCTTTGTTGATATAACTAATTTTCTTGGTTGAAAATTCCTCTTTTCATTATAAAATTTTGTTGGAATTCCTTATATGTAATGCTTCGACTCGAACTTCGGAACTCATAAAAAAAATTATTGCGAAAATAGTGGAAATTCTATCTAATTATTTCGGTTCCATAATAATTTTAAGTCCCAATGATCTCGTCGCAAGTGGTTATCTTTGTCTTGATCAACTTGCGCCCGCATCTCGTCAGCATCTGGTCAGCAGCTTGGGGTAGTTTTAAGACTAGCGTGTTTTTAATGTTTACACGCGGAGAAAAATACATATTGAAAAGCAGATATTAAAAACTTTGATATTTAACCATAATATATAGATATTACGGCATAATATCTTCTATTCAACATACAAAATATTAAAGGGCAATTTCTGTTTATATTGAAGGTATAAAATGTGTGATATTAACAGTTAATATCTAAGATATTAAAAAAGCTAAATTTTATCAGAGCAAGGTTGCTGTTGTGTGGCGTGGCGACAAAAGATTTTAACCTCGCTTTGTCTGGATCTTGAGCTTTTATCGTGTGTATTGTGGGTTTTCGGATATCTATTGCTCTATACGTTTTGGTGGAAAATGGATTAAATGTTTTTTGATATGTTATAATTTTCTCAAGAAAATGAGGACCCAGCTACAGGCATATTTCATATTAGCCTTGAACAGTGTGTTATATGTTCAACACAAAAAGGGCATAATTATGCAAAATGGTAAAAGCTTCTGGATTCGAATTTTAAAAACAGAGGACTACGATATTAACATTCTTTTACATTTTCTAGAAAATGGCATGCTTTACAGGTAATTTTTGGACAATTAAAAAATATCTCTTAAATACCTTAGATTCTGCCCTTTAATACCTTGGATATTGTCAGTTAAAATCTTCTTTTTAATATTTACATATGCTCTACTTCAGTATCTAGATTTCTGTCCCATAGTTAAATCGCTAAGATAATACCTATTAATATCTGGAGAGTCTGTGCTAACTTCTATTTTTCTCCGTTCAGTTGTAGTCAAATTTTGATCAAATTTGATTGATCTTACACTTACAAAAGTGTCATTTGACCGTATTTAAATCTTGTATTTTTCTAGTCAAGTTTAAACAAATAAATACATTTTTTTATTGTAGCACTCGAATTATGAGTTGCGGACACGAATTTAATGAAAGCGATTGCGCAGTGTACCAGCGGAACACTGTCTCAAATTAAAGCAAAAGTTCAAAAAATTGGTGCTTTAGGAATTGTCGCTGAAGGAAGTCGTTCAAATCAACGAACAATGTTTCAACCAGCACCTTTGTCGATTTCTGCCAGAATTTGAAAATACAGTCGTATCTAACATTCTGTATGGTAAGTTAATATTCTTTGAAGTTTAGATAGTGTTTAATTTAATTTATTTGATTTATTTATATATTTTGTTTTAGATGCAAAACAAAAGTGCCCCCTCGTTGGTGGTCCCCTCAACGCAACATTACAGAATTTAAAATGCAGGAAGTTATTTCAGCAACAAAGCAGTGATATAGAAAGAAAAAAGGCCTTCAGCCCTAGAGATCTGAGAGGCCGTGGAAACTGATGCGAGTGAGAAAGAAATCGATGTGTTATAGATGGGGCCGACGAAGGCGATAGTTAGTTTGTAAAATAACATTTCCTGACGTTTAGACATATCAGGTCCAATGTTTGTAATCTATAACTACAAACAATGAAATATTTGACTTTATCAATAAACATACAGCTATTGAAGGAGATACGCTAGTTAGCTGAAAATGAAAAAAGCGCATTGTTAAAAATTATTTTTGAATTCGAGAAAATATTCCTATTGTTATTGTAACTAATTTTAACAGAGACCTGAAGCAAGCTTTAGAAAAAATATTGCAGGTGAAAAACATTTATTTAAAAATATTTATTTTAACGTTTCTGCTTCCCAATTTAAAATTATAATGTTGAAAAATAATATTCCGAAAATTTTATGTTATTCGCAGCGTTATTATATATTCGTGATATTAAATGTATAGCTCTTTCAGAATGTCCGCTTGTTATCTTAAGATGAAAAAAGAACATCGTTAAAAATGATTTTTAAAATCTAGGAAAATATTTCTATTGTTGCAACTACGTTTGGAAAAGAATTGAAGGCGGGCTCTCGAAAAAAATATTTCATGTTATAAATTCTCATTTAACAATATTTATTTACAGTTTTATGCTTATGTTTTCTTTTTAGATAAAAGTTGAAATTCATATTTATTACTAAATGTTCTTGAGCTCATTTAATTTTATGAAGCTTTCTCTACAAACCCCTTTGGTTAGTAAGCATTTTAACCTGAAATGTATTATTCCATAAACTTCTCCTTCAGTACTCTTCCGACATTATTCATAATTAACAATAGGAATATTTCCCTTGAATTTAAAAATCAATTTTAACAATGCTTATTTCTGAATTTGAGAATAAATCCTTACACTTCATGCCTAGTGTTATTAATATCGCCAAAATGTTGTTATTTAAATGCCTGAAATGTTCCCCGTATATGGCTATTATGAAATTGTAGAAATTCATAGTAAGTAGTTTTTCCTTCAATAAAAGTTACGTTTGTGATAAATGAATGGCTATTTATAAAAAAATATATAATAAAATATCAATTATAACCTCTGAAACCCCTTGATTATATCACTGCCGTGAATAAGCAGCTGATGTGGCATTTTATACCAAGGATAAAGATTTATGCAAAGATCAGCGGTTTCCAAACAGTAAGTCTTCAATTCCGCACAATTAATTATCCTTCCGCACTTTATAACTTGTAATATATCGTTGAATCTGGTGATCAGATCTTGATCCAAACCAGTTATTTTATCAACAAATATTGTAGCGAGAAGATGCTTTTTGTCCAGTTAGAATATTACATACCTTTCCATCAATCATCGTACACTTCAAGTCAAAGTTGATATCAAAACTCATTCCACTGACACCAATGGAATAGGTACGAACTTTTTCCAGCAGCTTTATGTGATATTTGTAATCTTTGTTTACAAGAGAATCAGTTTCTTCAAGGAAATTAAATTTAATTGCCCTACAGAAATTGACAGATGAACGTGTTTTGTTCGTCCAAATAATATCATCATCTGCTTTTAATGTCTTTTAATGTCTACACGTACTTTATATGGGCGAATTATTTTCTTCTTAATTCCATGGTGTTTGCTGCTTATGGGATAGTTTTAGACGCAGAAGTTTGTTGCACAACTTTGAAGACATTAAGACCAAAATAACGCGCACATACAAAGTTTATCTTGGACAATGTCGGGACTGCAAAATATTTCACTCAACCCGCCACAGTGTTTGCCATAATGGGAGTAGTTTTTAGGGGTTGAAGATGATTGCACAAATTTGAACAAATCAAGTCGAAAATAATGCGCTCATATAAAGTTCATTTTGGATAATGTCGGAGCCTGCGAAACGTTTCGTTGGTACAGCCTTTTTTTCCGAAAAGGAGGTAGTTTTTAGGGTTAATTTTTTTTGAACAAATTAAGATAAAAATAAGGCGCTCATATAAAGTTCATTTTCGACAATTTCGAGACTGGCGAAATATTTCTCTGGCCCCGCCTTGGTGTTTGCCGCCTAGGAGGTAGTTTGTATGGATTGAAGTTTATTGCGCAAATTTGAAAAAATAAAGACAAAAATAATGCGCCCATATAAAATATATTATGGTTAATGTCGGGGCTGGCGAAATATTTCACAGGCCTCGCCATGGTGTATATCGTATATTGGGGGTAGTTTTTAGTGTTTTTAGGAGTTTGTTGAACAAATTAAGACAAAAATAACGGGCCCATACAAAGTTTATTTTGAACAATGTCGGGGCTGCTGAAATATTTCGCTGGCCCCGCTATGGTGTTTGCTGCACAGGGAGCAGTTTTTAGGGGCTGAAGTTTGTTGCACAAATTTGAAAAAATTAAGTCGAAAATAATGCGCCCATATAAATTTTGTATTAGATATTTTTGGGACCAGCAAAATGTTTCTCTGGGGCCGCAATGGTGTTTGCCTCCATATTGTTTTTCGCATAGGGGGCAGTTTTTAGGGGAGGAAATTGGTTGCACAAATGTGAACAAATTAAAAGAAAAAAATCATGCACATGCATAAATTTTGATTGAATGAATTTGAACAAATTCCGTACTAAATATTTGATCCAAAATAAATTAAATTTGCCTGGGTGGTGGGGCCAGTGAACTGGTCCTAAGACAAAACAATTTTTTGTCCAAAACAATTTTTTTATTCAATAGTTCATTGCAGCTTGTATCGTTTTTCCAGAAATTTATTTGTTTGTTTTTAATGTTATTTTTTACGAGTTAAACAAAAATACGCATCCGAGCGTATGCTCTGATAGCTACTTATATGGCTATTTGAGAAGGTACATTAAAAGAAAATGTTATTGCAGCTTGCGTAGTCTTTTCGAAAAATATAATTTTTTATTTTAATTGTGTTTTTATAAAAAAATTATAACAAACTTATTGATCTTTTTTACCTGAAAAACTTTTGTCTATCAAGTTCTTTACGTACCTTGTTTTTCTTTGCCAAAAATTTAATTTTTTTATTTTTATTGGTATTTTTATGACTAAAGAAAAACTATGCGCCCTTTAAAAAACGATTAATGACAAATTTTTAGCTCTTTTTGGGTGAATAGCTTTTTTTATTTACTTTTTTTCGTAGCGTGTGTCGTGTTTCAAAAAATTTAAGTTTTTCCATTTCTAATGTTTTTTTTAACGATTAAAACGAAACATTCTATCAACAAATGAAAATAGCAAATTTATAGTTCTTTTTTTGGTGAACAACTTTTGCCTAATAATTTTTTTTGTGTCTTGTTCAAACTCTTCAAAAATGTAATTATTCCATTTTCAATTTTATTTTTTACGATAAATCAAAAACTACGCGTCATTCAAAAAAATTACAAATTTACAGAGCTTTTTAGTCTAACAGCTTCTGTCAATTACTTTTATCTTCTTACTTTATGTTTTTTTTCTCAAAAATTTAAGTTTTTTAATTTCTAGTGTCGTTTTTACGATTAAAGAAAATACTACAGATTCTATAAAAAAATTAATCAAAACAAATTTGTAGCTCTTTTGGAGTGAGCTTTTCTCGCTTGTCAAAAAACTAAATTTGTCTAATTTTACTGTTGGTTTAAAAAAATGTGTAGATGTTTCTTAGGTACCTAATTTTTTATGATTATTCTTTTTTCATACCTTGTATAGTTAGACTGCTAAATTGAATTTTTGATTTTATGTGGTTAAAGCCAGAAACGTAGGTCAAAAAATCTAATGCATCCACGGAGAAAAATGGAAGGTCTGTTTGTCCATATAAATGTGCAGACAGATCATATTGCAGGGTCGACTATAGGACAGCTCTTGGATATGGCTAAAGTGGCTATCTCTAGAAAATAAAAATAAGACGTCTAAATCGACAATCTGAGAAAGACGTCTCGATTGTCTCAAATCGTCTTCTCGGTCATTTGAAGCTGGCTGAACGGATCATTGTGAAGGGTCGGTTTGGAAATCTCAGATGGTCGATCTGATTTTCTCAGACATTCGACTGGGTCGTATTCGATGGTCGATTCGATTATCTCAGAATTTTGACGTAGTCTTTTCGTATGGGCGAATCGATCATTTTTAAAGGGTCGACTTGATTATTTTGAAGTGTCAATATAGATATTCAAGAAAGGAAAATTCGGTTATCACAAAGGGTTGATTCGAAAATCTGA
>NC_046657.1:124311861-124314245 GCF_010883055.1 Belonocnema kinseyi | reverse complement strand
CAGGTTTAAAACATTTTGTGTATTCTAAAATTAATAATATAATGGTAATTAATAAATAAATATTTTTAATTTAATATTTAATATTAATATTTAATATTTATTCAATATTTATCAACAAAAAAAATTTTATTATGACCCAAATTGTAAGTACATTGTTAAAACAAATTTTCGATTACTTTTTTTAAAAAAAATTTGACTTTTAAATATTTATTTATTAATTACCATTATATTATTAATTTTAGAATACACAAAATGTTTTAAACCTGAAGAAGGCACAAAAATGTGGCCGAAACGTTGTTATAAACTAATTTTATTAATAAATGATCGTATGACCGAAGATTTAAAATTGAAATTTTAATTTCAATGTTTATTACTCTAATAATTAGGTTAATTAGAATATCACAATTTTTTGATTTCTGAATTTCAATTTTAAAAGTTTCATTGTGATGAAAATGATAACCAAATATATCGAACTTCTCAGAAGAATATAAAAAAGTCGATTAGTCGAATTTTTTTTTAAACAGCCGAAAAAGTTGCACGATCTGTGCCCCGTAATTCATAAAATTTGTTTTTTTTTTGGGAACATACCTTCTACATTCTCAACATTTGGTACATAATCGGAATCGTGTTCGACGACTAAGCCACCAAGTTTTCTTAGTACTTTCTGGTACCTATTGAATAGCTTTCCGCTGCTTAATGTTCTGCTGCTGTGTTTCGTCTTCGGTTTTCCGGGCACAAAATACACCGAAGCCTTCTTGTTCGGGTATTCTAGTACAATTTCCGCCGCTGCTTTTTGGAGGATTTGTGAGTTTATTCTGAAAACATTGATTACTATTTGTTGAAGATGTATACGAGATTTAGGAGAATATATAAAATTCACAGTAAAATATACTTACTTGTTCTTACATGAGAAGTATTTGAACAAATACTCGACCACAGATCTTACCAAATGGGTGCGGGAAGTGTGGTCCAAGTTTACACCCGATCTTAAGGCAAGTCGGCCTTCTAAGTTGGTTGCAAGGTGTGCTCGCAGACCCTAAAAATATTTAAGGAAAAAACGATACAAAATAAACTAAGTTGTCACAAGATAAAACTGATATGATAATTTCTAATAAAAAAGCTCGATTTAACATACGTTCGGGAAAAGTGGCGGTTCCTCAAAGAAGCCTGATACCGACGCAGACTGTTGCTGTCTCACTTTTTTATTCTGCATGATTTCAAAGAGTTTAAAAAAGATACTTCTTTAAATGAAAAAAAAAGATTTTTTAAATATGCTTTTTTTCGAAAGAATCAATTTCAATTTTTATTTTATAAAAAAAAAATTGGTTAAACTTTTTTTGAAATATATCCTCATAATAGTCTGAAATTATATTCAAAGAACTTTTCAAAACACTTTTTAAAATTTTCAATCGGACCATCCTAAAATCAATTAAACTAACGTGAATGTGAAGAAACGCGTGAAAAAGTTAAAACTTCAAGCCCCTGTAGATTGACAACCGGTTGATAATAAACCTATGGTTTGGTGAATTAATGTACTTCACTATGAACAACATAGGACTAAACTTTGATTGATAAGCACCAAAGTCACAGTTGAATTTTCTACTATAATTATAAATCTTTCACAAAAAAAATTAATTTGAAAGAAACTACAATTCAACAAAAATGAAGTAGTTAAATTCTCATTTAAAAAGTAAATTTACAATCAAAGACATGGACTTTCCAACAAAATTCTGTATATTCTACAAAACAATTGGTAGAAAACTGCATACATTTTGTACACATAGTTCAATTTATAAATTAAAAAATTAATTTTTCGGCAACAATGGAACACGTAAATTTTTGTTTAAAAAAATAAAAATTTTTCAATCAAAACATTATTTTTAATAAAGAACTTATGTTTTGGACGAAGTTGAATTTTTTACTTCATAGTTGACTTTCGAAACAAATTGTTTACTTTTTAAACAAATATGGATTAGGTACACTTTTATTTTGAAAAAATCATTTTTTATTTCAAAAATTATATTTTTAATAAAAAAACTACTTTCTTACACAAAACTTGAATTTTCTACCACATAGTTGACTTTCCAATCGAATTGTCCAAATAGTTAAATTTACAGTTTAAAACATTAACAAATAGTTGCCTTTTTAATGAGAAGATTACTTTTATAACAAAAAAGACTAATTTTCGACAAACTACATAAAAGTTTAATTATTTTTTAATTATTTTAAATTTAGTAATAGAGCAGGTCTACAAAATAATTATTTAATAATTACTAATTACTTATAAATGTATTGATAGTTTTTTCACTGCAGTTCCAGCTCTCCATCAACTGGATGTAGGAGGACGAGTGAATTGACCCTGCCCCTGCCATCTGTCTCTCCAC
>NC_046657.1:124309026-124311761 GCF_010883055.1 Belonocnema kinseyi | reverse complement strand
TACGCAATGGCCTATCTGCTCCTTCGTGGATGGTCGAAATGAGTGAAAACAATATGTGCGTATTGACCATACCGTAAAGGATACCTTAGTTATCCCTAATAGGGAGTCTGATGTTCTTGTAAAAGTCAGACTGACGATATAATAAGAGTCTTTTTAACCATGTCGAAAAAAATTTGAAAGGACCGTTCGACCATGTAGAACGACTTGCTGGCTCTCTAAATTTTGACCATATAACTTTGACCATACATTTTTCTCCGTGTCGCGAGGACTGCTCCGTCAGGCAGCCTTCTCACGCGGGCAGACGTCGATTTTTTTTCCAAATATGAATATTTCAGTCAATTTCTAACGAATAGATATGAGATTTTCCAAGAAACTTCATTGAATATTTTTGAACAAATCACTTACTGAAAGTTGTTTGAAACTCGAAGTTACCTAGATACTTTTTGCCGGCGAATCCAAGAAAACACAATTATCGACTTCCCTCATTTTGCAGTTAAATATTATTAAACAAAAAGCGATTTTAACTTTTGCATGAACTCTTAGGCATCGCTATAGAGTTTTGAATAAGTCCTATAAATTTGGACTCATTTCAATAATATTTAGCCGAGTTAGAACGATTTAAGTTTGAAAACTTGATTAAATCAGAGAGCTGGTTTTTGGGGTCGCTGATTACGAATACGATTTTAAAAATTCCGAAAACAAAATTGCGAATCCAATATGGCGGATGAGTATGCTAAATATATCTTTGATTTTTTTTAAACTGAGACAAGGGGTTTTCAGGTTTGCTGATTACGATTCCGATGTAATAAACTAAAAAAATGGTGAACCAGTGTGCCAAATAAACTTTTGATTCTTTTCAAAAGGGGTACAAGGAGACACATGAGGTTGCTGATTACGAATCCGATGTACGCTATATTGAATCCGTCTTTTTTTGTTTTTAATATCGGATTCGTAATCAGCTAGCTCAAAACGCCTCTTATACTAATTTTGAAAATAATCAAAAGTTTATTTAGCATTCTCGCCCGCCATATGGTTTTTTAAACGAAATTTTTGTCATCGGATTCGTAATCAGCAGCGATGAAAACGCTCTTATATCATTTTGAAGGAAAAAAACACAAATTTATTTAGCATACTCATCCACCATATTGGAATTTCCATTTTGTTGTGGAATTTTTGACATCGGATTCGCAATCAGTGACCCCAGAAACTCCTTAGTAACAGAACTTGACCCATTTTATCAACATTTTATATTTTTCGAGATTTTGGCCCACTGTGCGGCGCATGCAATAAAAGGCTACGAAGTTGTTATTATGTCTTATTTTTATCCTGATATAATTCACAGCATTTCTTTGCTTTAATATTGCCAAGTTTAAAACAGTTTTTTGCTCTTTTAAACTGTACATTTTTATGAGGATATTAGAAAAATATATTTTTTTTCTTTTGGTCCTCTTTTTAGATTTTAATCACTATTTGGATTCTGAAAACGATATGCATTTCTAAACCGCATTTCTGAAATGCATTTTTGAAATTTAACAGATTCCCCGAAAAATGTTCACATGGGGGGAGGGACTCGCGTTTAATGGCCCCTTATATTTTTTTATTTTAGAATTTGGGTGCGGAAATTGTTTTGGATATTTGTTTCTTATTAAACTCATGATTGTTTAAGCAACTAACGCCCTCTCTAATTACCAGAAAACGAAAGGTTAATTTTGATAAACAATTGTAAAATCGATGGCGGACAGCCAATGAAAGCAGGTCTTTCATGTGAATGTTTATTATTAACTTTAATTGATAATTAACCAGTAATATAAAATAATAACTAGTAGACTTATTCATAACGGATTTCACAATAAAAATTCATTTTCAGATCCAGACACTTTTCCATGAAATATATTAAATAGCCATGAGGACATAACGCATCCTTGTCTAACATCTTGCAGAATATCAAACCAGTTACTCAGTTTCCCATTTACTCTTACACTCGCTTTGCTACCAGCATAGATTGTTTTATTATTTATTACATAGCTTGCCAAAAGCTTTTTCTAGGTCAACAAATAAACAGAAAACGCATACCACGCATTATACTCTTATACTTTTTTCTGTGATTTTTTTGAATATGTTTTACTTAGGGATTGTCCATATATTACGTAAGACGTTTTTCTGTTGTTTGAATAAAGACGAAAATAATATTTTTATCAAGTTGAAAAGGACACAGCGATATAAAAATGTCTTGCGTAATATATGGACGATCCCTTACGGTACTTAATAGGCTGATACCTCTGTGATATTGTAGTTGTTTTTATCACCCTTCCCTTTGTATATTGGTACGATAATTGCTTTTTTCCAGTTATCTGGGACTTCTCCCATCTCGATACATATAAATTTATCATTTCGCAGGACCTAAAGTAACCTTCATAAGAATTGAAACGTGCACAATTTCCTGTGAAGCTGCAAAACAGTTTTTATTAAGTCTTTTAAATTAATAATTCTTTGATATAGGGTGAAAGAAATATTGTATTGAATTAAAGAAATATTTGTTTGATGTAAATACAATTTATTTGATTTAAACACACCATTTTTCAACTCAAACAAATTTCATTTGAATCAAAGAAATTCTATCTGTGATGTCGGGTGAAACAACTGTTTGATTCAAACAATAATTTTTCAAGGGATGAACTTGCGAAATTCTTAAAATGCATGATTTCAGGTTTCAGGATCCTTGCGTGAATAAATGT
>NC_046657.1:124307029-124308926 GCF_010883055.1 Belonocnema kinseyi | reverse complement strand
TTGAAAATTAAAATTCGAAAATTTTTTCTAAAGCCTCCAGGGGACTTTGTTTTCGCACGAAAAAATTTTATGTGCCCTTATTGCATCCGGACCCACAATTGATCTCCAATAAATTATTCATTAATTGTTCACAGTGATGGCATTTTTCAAATTCTAAGCACTATATCTCAACGTAATCAAATATCCTAATATCGAGGTTTAAAAATGATTTTTTGCTCTCTGTGGAAAATTTGTTTTTCAATTGTAACTCTTTAAATTATCATAATTTATTGTAATAAGGATCTTTGCATCAAACCAAATTGAGTGATTGATCAATTTAAGAACTTTCAGTACCCGTGTGAAAATTTGTTCATGGGCCTGAGCGGGCCCATGCCTGGAAAAACCAGACCCTGGCCTGGCGATCAGGCTTGGCTCAAGCTAGAATGAAACGCTAAATCTGGCAGGAGCCTGGCTCGATCGCCGTGCCTGGTCCTAGCTTGACTCTAGCTTTTTATCGATTCTGCTCAGCGCCATTTAAAAAATATCAGCGATCAGTTGAAACTAATCAAGAAAATGTATTTTAATTAAAAACACCAAAAGCATGACACTGATTAACACTTGCTTGTCGCTTCGTTAGTCTCGACGTTCGGATTACTTCGGATGTATTTGGTTCGCATCGCGTCCACAACGGTAACCAATCCTGTTGTCGACGCTACTCATGTGTAGTGCGAAAGAATACCAGAATTGGGAGCACTGCTATCTAGCCGGGCTCAGGCTACAGCCACTAGGAAATACAAGTTAGAACCAGACTGGGGGCCCCCGGCCTAGCCCAAGCGTGAACACTGGGAGTAACTTGGCGAACTCAACACGGGTAGAGTGTTTGCTGACATCGTTAACGCTCGGCTGCATTCGGTCCAACGCTAAACTCGCTTCCTAAGTCACTTACTAATATTCGAGAGCGATCTTCCAAATTTGTCTTACTCCATAACACAAAAAACAGAAAGTGTCATAGTATAATTCATATTCCTACAGACAATAGCAATTCCTCTTACAAATTTAGTCTTTTATGTTATTTTAGGTACTTATTACTTCTACTCTTTTGATATAATTTAATTATGTCTCTACTAATTTATCATATCTAGGATTTTACTGTAAGAAATACTAAGACTTCCTATTATCAATAGGAAAATTTCATATAAAAATAGCATAGCTTACGACTATTGTGTTAAAATATACGAATTATCGCCTTAGGCCCTCGATTATAACCTAATTTAGTAATTTTTCCAGTACAAAGTTTATCAGTATATGAAGACAAAAAATGGCAACTTATGATTGGATTGACATAAGCTCATTATAACGGATAAGTCCAAGCAATGGGATATGTAAGGAAGCGTTCACTTATGATTTCACGTACCGAGGGACGGGGGGGGGGGGTCTTGTCAAGCGTGACAAATCGTGACATGGGGGAGACGAGTCATTCTGCGCGTTATGTCATGGAGGGTTTTCTTGCTTTTAATTGTGAACCTGAAAAGTATTAAGTTCATATATATCCTACCTGTTTGATATGTTCTTTGAGAAGAATAAAAAAGTGTTAATAATCAGGTTAATAATCAGGTTAATAATCAGGTTAATAATCAGGTTAATAATCAGGTTTATATTTTAATTTGACATAGGATTTTGTCCTTATATTAAAATGAAGACTTATAGAATTTTCCGAATAATAAGTCCACGTTGAAAGCAGAATATCAATTTCGTAAAGAAAAACGCAAAGAACGTCAAATTTCAAGGTATTTACAAAATTGTAATAACTCGGAAAATAAATAACATTTTTTAAATGTTATTCTGCATAGTATTTGTCTAAATCACACCAAACTCTAGCTTACAGTCAAGTGTCGGGGTTTGCCTTCAAATAGCATTG
>NC_046657.1:124286306-124307019 GCF_010883055.1 Belonocnema kinseyi | reverse complement strand
GCCTGACTCGTTTCCAATTGAAATATACATCTATACATATATATAATGTCGCAACTGCTCTCGCCCTGCTCCCCTGAGAAGCTGCATGAGCCGGCAGTTCTAGGAAGGCCGAAAACAGGGTAACTGATCGTGAGAGTTTGGTGTATGAAGATATTTTTAGAAATGTTTCCTTAGATTCTGCACCGAGGTTGCACTAGGCACAAAAAGCCGACAAATTAAAAAATGTGTATGGAACCTAGGGGAAAAATATCTAAATAATTATACGAAATACTATGGGGAATTTCTTTTAAAATAAGCTTAAAAGCATTCAAAAATGTTAATTATCTCCAGAGAATTATTTCTTGAGACTACATAGGAAAAAAGAATCGACTGAATGGAAAATATTTCAATCAGAGAATTTAAGAATGCCCATTCACGTCAATTGCTCTATCGGGTTGTGAAATTTTCAATCGAAAAATTTTCTGAGATACAATGTTTTTCCTGCTTTCATTAGGTAAATTATATACTTGAACAGACACACATTATTAATTGACTGGATATTCCTAATGACTGATTCATGATTATTTATTAAAACAAGATTTCGAAAAGCTGTCATAAATCGCAGTATCACGTACAATTTGTCACTTGTGGCATTTTCATTGGAGACTCTTAAGAGTGGCTTACATTCATTGTCCCTCAAAATTTATGATTCTTATTCTCTGACAAATTCTAAAAAATATATTTAAACGCGGAATTATTTGTAATATATTATCGCGTTTAAATACTATATTTGAAAAAATATGACTTTTCCCCATTTTAAATCAGTAAGAATCCTCTTGGTCTTTGCATGACCCCTACATTCCTAATGTTTATTACTGCAGAAATTTCGCTGGTTGGTCCTACTACAACGAGGATTCTGGTCGGATCCTGGCCGGGCCAACCCAGGCTGGGTTTCATGGACAGGAACCGGTCGGGAGCCGATCGGGCTACATTTTTCTCGAATCCCCAACTCGGGAGCCTGCCGGTTACTGGCCGCACTTACCCTGGTTATATCTCATTGTCGGGAGCCGACCGGGCACTAGACAGGAATATTTATTTGTAAAAATTAGAAATTTTTTAAAAGCTGTGATGTTATCAAAGACGTAATTATGAATGCTAGATGAATTATTATTTGAAAAGTATAATTTAAAGATTTATTAGATCAGTGAAACAGAAATGAGCTCTTTTAAATTCTTTAAGAAAAAACATTAAATTTTTTTGAATGTTCTAACTTATTAAATAAAACTGTTATCGATTCTGCTATGTGTATCCGGAGAAATATAACAATTTTCTCTATTTTCGGAGAATGTTTAGTCTGTACACTTTCAAATTTACCGACATGTATACCGCCTTCTGCGTCTCGCGACTGCGTTGACACTCCAGTAATTTTCAGTTTTGCACTTCGAACGAGGATGCACAGTGCACTCACGTCACGTCATTTCCTCGAAGTTTGCAAATAAAATAGCGATCCGTAATTAAAATAAACCTTATTTCAGTAATCAGTTTGAGAACCCTACTTAGTTCGCGGATAATTATCATTTTTAATTAAACTATTCTGTTGTGAATACATTTTTTTCTTTCTTCCTTCCTAACTTAAAATCACCACGTGGTTTTCAAAGTAAAACAATTGCCACGAGATTCTATTATCAGTGGTTGAAATTTGACTCCAATTACCTCCTCGCTAGAATTGGTTAACTTGATTTTTTTAGCCGTATCCCGGCCGGATTCCCCGACCAGCGCCCGGTCTAAACCGGGGCTATCCGATCAGGGCATTTTTGAAGCCTGTGGGAAAAGTGTGGGGGTTTCAGAATAAAAAATCAACGTAATAATCTTAAAAGCCATACAACTTAAAAACTAATTATGCTTTGGCTAGACCCCTCTGGGGCCCGTCATAGGCAGTCGTGGACTTTTGCCATATCACCCGTCACTCAAAACTGTCTACGTGGTATATGGATGACCCCTAGATAGAGATGCATTAGGAGCATTTAAAACATTTTCAAAGTCTTGTCAGTTTAAATTAAAACCTCGAGCACATCATTCATGCATCGAGACGAACGATCACACAGTCGAGATCATCGCGTCTATCGAATTTTTTTATTACCAATTCTTGATCTCCATTAATCTTTAGTTCCATCTAGTCATATTTCGCAAGTAAATCTTGATTCTGCCCAAAAATGATCGATATGCATCACTACTCCTAGACTTCAGTGATTTAAACAGAGATACTCAAGGGACTGAATACCTGAATTTGATTGGATGAAAATTGTATTCAAATTTAGGTATCTTGTTAGAGAGAGGGGTGAAGGGATGATAACTGTCCGTTTTGCCGATTGGTATTGACAATGGGGGGGTGCGTAAGCCTGGGTATTACAAGTGGAGGCATAGAATCTGGCTGCTAATAAGCTGTAGCAGACAATGGTTGTGAAATGGATATTTGGTTTACCACTGGCGGCCAAATCTCGGATGAACTGCAATTATGTCAGTACCGTAATTAGGATCTCCAGGGACATTGCAGATTTTTCAAACTACGAGTAGATAGCAGTAAACTATTGGCTAAAATTTCAGGGAAAATTTTAAAAATGAAAATATATATCTGACCCAATTATGTCTTGTTTACAATATAATAAACAACATACCGGATATAACGATCCAGTCCATACTGGACTCGATATAAATTTCACCTTAAGTTTCAGCAATTCTTTAAACAGAATTTTTTCAGTGCTGATATCGGGACCTAGAAAAGAGATACAATAGACAAAAATTGATTTAAATTAAAAGCTTTTATGCTACAAAATTTATTTGTTTTTTATCCTAGTGGCTTAGTCTGTCAGCGCCGGCAATGCGGCTCGTTCCTGACTGTTTTTTCCTCCCAGGTATGAAGTTGCGAAAAGCGTGTACCGATGTATTTTTATGCACTGATTACAAATATGGCTATGAAAATTAAAAAATTAAGAACAATTTTCCAGGTCAAAACTTAGAAAAATCACTTTTTTGAAAAGAAAAATGTTATGTTCACAACATTGTTTTAAACCTCGCATACTGATGTATTTTGTTGCGCTGACTATGAAAATTGACATGAAAAATTCATGCAAATATAATTTTCAATGTTAAAACTGAAAAAAATCACCCTTTTTCTTGTGAATTGTGGACATTATCGGTACCGGTAAAAAGTATATTTAAGGTACAAGTAAGGGACTATAACGCATTTTGGAAGAAGGCGATGTAATTTAAAAGTTATTACATTCTCATCATAAGGAGAAGGTATATTGATTTTATGTGAAAACTGACTATCGCTGATTGCTTTACATGTCTACGCTTCGAGATCCCCTGAATCCGAAAACCCCCGTTTTACGATGGCGTTTGTCTGTTGTGGTCATTATCGTCGATGTTCTTGTTATTATCGTTGTCTGTATATCGGATAACTTTTGGAAGACTTCCCTTCTAGAAATAATCGATTGGGCACGGTTTACAATAATTTAGAGTAACAAAAAAGTTAAATCTACAGTTTTTATTTGTAACACACATGACGCGCACGCGTTTATTGGTTAGAAATTAAATTTTTAATAATTTAACAAAAATCTTAAGTACAATAAAATATAATGTTTTGTCTAGGCGGTAAACCGAATGAAAAGTCGATAGTATCTGGGTTAAGAACATTTTATAACGTTCATTTATTTCTTTTTACATTCATATTGTTCAAATTTATTTGTTTAAAAGTAGTGACAACTAAACCTCTAACTCAGAATAATATATACCCAATTAAAAACGATTGGAATCATTATAGAACGTAGGATGACGTCAATATTTTCATACTCGGACTAAAAAAATTGTAGACAAGTCATTAAGTTTTTTTAAATTTTAGTAGAAAAACTTATTCAATACTTTTAACTTTCTTGCAATATAAGAATGCTGAATTTTTAAATAAGTTTAATTTTAAATTCTTGAAAGTTTGTAGTTTTAAATAATTTTTAATATTTAAAATAACTTTTTTATTGTATATTATTAGATTGTTGAGAAGGATATATGTATTTAAAAAATTTCAAGCTTTAACAATAATTTACAGAAATGAACTTATAGATTTAAATATACAAAGGCTGTTATAGATTGAACTGTTTTTAAATTTAAACATTAAAAATTGTGGCATTTACAGGTAAAATAGTTCAAAATTGAACTAAATACATGCGGGATTATCACAACTATTTCTCCTTCCCCAAGCACAGACATTTTTTAATATTCTCTCCTTCCAGAAATATTCTGATTTATGGCCACATATTTCTATAATTTTGGTCAAATTTTGTATTTTATAGTCTAATTAAAAGTTTATTTTTGGTATTTTTATCCAGTTGTCTATGTCATAATTTCAGCAGTTTAGCATATCAAAAACCAAGAGTTTAATTTTTAATTTTCAAAAATTTTCAAACTGAGTTTAAAATTCTAAAATTAAGCAATTATCAAGTATGAAAAATGTACATTGTTTATAGTTCAATTTCGCATGGGAATATTTTAAAATAAACAAAGTGACAGGCCGATTTTAATGTTTTAATTATAATTAAAATATTTAAAGTTTTCTCAACACTGAGCATTTTAAATATATAATCATATATTTCCCCTTTGAAGGTTTAAATTTGCAATTTCATCTTAAATACTTTAAATAAAAAAGGTTCAGCTTTAAAAACTTTAATTTGAAGTTTTACTGACTGATGTACATTTTTTTCAACAAGGAAGTAATTCCAAATTTTTTCTTCGTTTTTAGTGGCTAACTGGCTATCCTGCGAATAATAAAAAAAGTTGGTTGTACGTCAATCATTACTAGTAGAAGTGAAGTAATACTAAAAAAAAAGTTTTTTTTTGTTCTGAGATGAATTTATGTGTTAATAATGACAATGAATTAAAAATTGAGACCTCTCTCTGATAAAAAAATCTTCTATCTCTAATAGTATTTTTGATTGTTTAAATTGATTGAATTAATAACAGACTGGCATTTTTTAATTACTAAAATAATATTTCAATCGCTTTTCTGAAGCTTCACGTTCTTAAACTATTCGTTTGATTTTTCTAAAAATCCTAACCGATTATAAAACCTATAACTATTTATAACATGTTAACTTCTAGCTTCTTTCACTAATTTAAAATCAACTTTTTTTTCTCGTGTATCTGGTTTTATTTTTTCAACATTTAATACTGTTAGCGCATTCTTTATCGTGGCACCACTTTCATCTGATAAGAATTATTTATAAATGTTTATTTACTTTCTTTCGTAAGATATACTGTTTAAAATGAATGTTATTACAAAAAAGTGAATAACTGTCCTTTTGAGTATTCGAGGCATACTATTTAGACTTTACTTTACTGTAGAGTGTAGACCTATAGTTAATATGTAGTCTATAAGGAAATAGAAGACAGTTAAGTTTTATTGAAAAAAATAAAATAATAATAATAATTTCCAGGGCTACACATTTTTTACTAAGTTTCTTTCTACGTTTATTAATGAAAATCAAGAATTCATGCTCCTGCCAATGGCTAATATGATGGTCTAGGTTGGAGTATAAATAGAGTTAAATTTTGCAAAGTTGACCTGCTCCTTAATTGACGTTTGGGACTAAAAGGAGTTCTTAACAATAACTATAATTGACTTACCCAGGTAGGAAAGTTAGAGATAGGGTAAAGGAACCAGTGGTCGAGGAAATAGTCAACCTCAACATTTATTTTCCTCTTTCTTATAAGCGAAAACTCTTTCCTAAACCCTTGAAACTTGTTTGTCTGGACAGAAAATTTAGGCCACTCGAACTGCATCCGCTGTCAGACCCCCTGACAATCTGATACCTGTGTTGTGGACGGGAAAAAAGGTGTAAAAGTAGACAGTTTTCAACTATACCATGAATTGCCCCAAGCTTTCTGCAGGTGCTCCTGTCATAAAAATTAGACAATGATCGAGGAATGTTGAAATGCTTCTCTCATGAAAAACAATGTAGGACTTCAAACTGATATTTTTATTTTCTGTATCATTAGTATGTTTTCGCGAGAATGCAAAAGTGCAATTTACTTCGTATTTTTCTGCATAAAGCATATTCTATTGTTTTTATGAGTAATTACTATTGTTTGAGAATGTATCTTATCCAAAAAGGAAAATATTTCACAAATCAGAGTTGAAGAATTATTTTCGTTGTTACGTGGACACATTCTCATCGGGCACGACTTGCTTTGCTCGCAAGTTTGAGTGCGTTTATATCACGCACATGTTGGATCTCGCGCTTCTCTATGCACATTTTTGCATAAGTCTTTTAAAATTAGGGGTGAAATCATAGACAACTGAACTTTAGCGATTGAGAATTATTTTTTGTTAAAGCTCCTGCGGCTTTAACGAACACATTCTAATCACGTGCCTCGTGAGAAGAAAAAGGTTTAAAGCAAAGTTTCAAATTTAATTCAAGAATAAAGTTATTATCAGATATTTTATTGTGAATCGTGTCTTTTTCTTCAAAAATTTGATTTTTTAATTTTTTAATGTATTTTTTATAGATTAAAGCACAAACTACGCGTCTTATCAAAAAATGATTAATAAAAAATGTGTAGCTCTTTCTTGGGTGAACAACTTTTGTTTGTTTTTTATTTGTTTCGTAGCCCGTGTCGTTTGTCTAAACATTTATTTTGTTATTTTCAATGTTATTAATGTTGATAAAGAATGTATAGACATTTTTAGGTGCGCCATTTTGGTCAATTCCTCTTTATTTGTATCTTGCATAGTTTAACCGCGAAATAGAATTTTTTATTATTTTTTGTGAAGTTAAAATTTGAATTTTCGATTAAAAAAAAATGTTTTGTTGTGATAATCTTGTAGGACTTCTAAAAGGCAACGTTTTTATTTTCTTGGCTCTTTTTTCATATCGTGCGTTGTTTAGCCTAAAAGCTTCATTCTCTTTTTTTTGTGTTTTTTGTTTTGTTTTGAAAATGCTATAATATAAATAAATTTTTTTATCGAAGAAAAGTCGAAATAAAACATTTTTATAATTTTTGAGTTACACAGACAGCCGCACACAGGATTTTCAAACCTTAGTAGTCTTAAAAGATTTGAAAATGATCTAACTCTTTGAATTTTCATCCAAAACATCGAGTTAACGAACTTGTCCTTTACTTACAGGTCTTGAAAAAGTGTACAAAAGCTCAATTCAACTTGATCATTTTTTCAAAAGTTATCGCGCCTAAATACTACAGACAAACTTCAGACAGACACTTCGTAAAAATCGTTTTTTTCTGACTCAGGGGGTCTTAGTTTACGTACTATTGATGCGATGGTAACATTTTCTACTTGTACATCGCCAAAAACTTTTACAAACGATTTTATTTTATAAGCGATTGAAGACTCATCTTTAAAAAAAAAACTAATTTCACATCCTCTTTTAAATTCATAATATTGTCAACGTCTTTTTTACGCTCTTGTCAGAGAAGATGTAGGGCTATTCGTATTACGCACAATTTGAAAAAAAGTCAAGAAAAGAAAAACATTGTTTTTTGAAAGCCCTATATGATTATCCTAAAAACTTTTTAAATTTTCGTGAAAAATCGAAAATTCAAATTTTTTTACCAATGGTTCTATATTTAACCATAAAAAAAAATAATGAAAAATGAAAAATTTAATTTTGCTGTCAAACTATACAGAATACAAAGGAATATTTGACCACCCGCAAAGAAACCATTAGGTCCCTTTCTTCGCGGATAGTCACATATTAATACAAAAAATTGTGCACCTGAAACAGATCTAAAAATTTATTATGAATCACTTTTTGAAAGGACGCGTAGTTTTTGATTTATTCGTACAAAAGAACATTAAAAATAAAAAAGAATTTATTTTTATAAAAGATACAAGTCACGAAAAAAAATAAATGAAGAAAAATTTTGCGCCAAAAAATATCTCCAAATTTCTTTGTAGTCACTTTTTGATAGGACACGTAGTTTTCGTTTTATTCGTAAAAAAAACAACATAAAAAATAAGATAATACATTTTTGGACAAATGACACAAGCTGCCAAAAATACGAATAAACCAAACTTGTGCATCCAAAGAATATCTACAAATTTGTTCTGAATGACTTTTTGATAGGATGCATAGTTTTTGTTTTATTCATAAGAAGACATCATTAAAAATAAAAAAAAAATAAAATGTTTGGAGAAACGATACAAGTTACAAGCAAAAGTTATTTGCCTGAACAATATCTACAAATTTTTCATGAATAATTTTTTCATGAGACCTGAGTGTTTGTTTTAATCTCAAAAAAATAATATTGGCAATAAAGAAATTACATTTTTGCTAGAATGACATAAGTTACAAAAAAAAATCAATATATAAAAGTTTTTCACCCCAAAAAGATTTACAATTTCCTGTGATCTGGACATCTTTGCACATTTGTGAAGGTCAACAGTTGGGAAAGTGCCATACGTGCACAGTACGGCGGAGTGAAAATGATCAAATTAGACGAATCGTTTGGGCTGAGCAAAAAAATGTGTGGTTTGACATCCGAAAAAAGTAAAAAAATAAATGTTTGAAATCGGTTAATATCTTCGGGTGTACTTCCAAAAAGTGGATTTGCCCGATTTTCTTCGCGCTGCGTATACTTATGTATTTTGACGCGTGAAATGGTGAAATCATCAAAAACCCATAAAAATCATGGTTTTTTGAGTTTATCTCAGCCAATATGCAAAATTCAAAAAAATGTTTTCAATCAAAGCTGTAGACCTCATCGAAATACACATTCATTATTCTAAATATTTTTTTATAGAAATGATTGTTTCCGAGAAACTCGGCAAAATTAAAGTGACAGAAGTCTATAACCCCATGAGGCGTTGGAAAAGCAAAGACTTTTTTTTTATTTGAAAAATCTAAATTTTGAAAATTCTAAAATTTTTTCCCATTGGTTAAAAAACTAGGGCGAATTTTTTATATGTACAGTTTTTGCTACGGCCTAATAATAAAAAGGTGTAAATAAAAACTTTTTTTTGCTCAATTTAGAATTTTTTAAAAATGACTAAAAAACATGTTTTTTATTAATTGAATCCTAAGAACACATTTAAAAAAAAGTTAAATGTGTTGAACCTGAAATTTCTTCGGCTTGAATCAAAGAAACATGGTGTTATTTCGTGTTTTAACAACAAAAATGTAGTGACGTTTCAAGCGTTCAAATATTATCAATTTTACCCTTTTTTGAGAGAGAGATTTTGAAGACTTGCTAAAACTAAGCTTTTAGACTAAAAAATGATTGTGTTATTACGGCAAAACGATATTTTTATAGGAATGAGCTGATAAAATCATTCTATATGCATCCCCCTCCCATATTGGGCGGGGGTTAATGTGTAGGGGGATACTTTTTTATGGCATACCGTTTTTTAGTGAAAAGCTAATAAAGAGTTCAGCGAAGAATTTTTTAGACCTATTGGGGCGAAGGAAAAAAACACATTTTTTATTGCAGAAATAGGCATGCAACTTTTCGCCCGCTGATAAAGCGATAAAATAACACCATCATTTGTGCGTATAAAAGCTTAGTTTTAGCAAGTCGTCAAAATCGCTGAAAAAAAGGTAAAATTGACTATATTTGAACACTTGAAACATCACTAAACAATTTTTTTGTTGAAAAAACAAAATAAAAGTATGTTTCCTTGACACTTTTTGAATTTTCAAATCAAAAAAGGGAACAGAAGATATAAACCAATTTAAAATTTTTTAAAACTGTTTTGGATGTCAATTCACAAATTTAATTTGCTCAGCTCAAACGATTCGACTAATTTGAGCATTTTCACTCCGCTCTAGTGCACGTGCTTAGTTGGGAAAGTGACATCTGTGCATGCAAACAATAGATTACTTGTGCAAAGTTATCTGGTATCACAATTTTGTTATTATATATTTTTTGATAGGTTGTATATTTTTGTTTAAAGTTTAACAATTGATATTGAGAATAAACGAATTAAATTTTTGGAAAAACGATACAAGGTGCAATAACATTTTAAGGCGCTTTCTCAGGCTTGAAAATTAGCCCTTGTATTACTCTGCCAAGCTCTTCTCCTACAATTTTGAATTGTTTAATTTTATATTTCAACCACAGACATTCATTTTGTTATTCATTTAATTTATTCATTCATTTTTATCCATTTATTCCATTTCATTTTTTTTATTTTCATTTCATTATTTTAATTTCATGGTGACAATTTTCAATTGAAAACTCCTTGCGTCACAATGAATGTGCTCTTGGTCAGAATTGATTAAATTTTTTACATTCTCATCATTTAAGATTGAGAAAGTATTAGAATTGTCGGAAATTTGACATCACACTTTTTCAACGGATCTCCACGTTTCGAGACCCCCTGAATCCGAAAATCAGGTTTTCATGATGGCGTCTGTCTGTCTGTCCGTCCGTCCGTAAACACGATAACTCTCGAAAAAATGAACAAATCAAATCCATCTTTGGCACACTTTTTCTAGGTCCTAAAAGAAAGGACGAGTTCGTTAACCAGCCATTTTCGATAAAAATTCAAAAAGCGAGCGCATTTTGAAAATTTTTGAGACCACTTTTTTCTGAATTTGAAAATTCTATTTACGGATATTTATAGTATTGAAAAGAAGAAACAATTTATCCTGATCAAAATTTGAAGCCGAAAAACGCACGATATGAAAAAAAGTCAAGTAAAGAAAAACATTTCTTTTTGAAATCCCTACAAGATTATCATAAACAATTTTTGGATTTTCTTCAAAAATCGAAAATTCAAATTTTTATTGCACAAAAAATAATGGGAAATAAAAAATTCTATTTGGTGGACAAACTATGTAGGATACAAAAAAAGATGAATTAACAAAAATGGTTATCCCAAAAAAGATCTACAATTTCGTTAAGAATCACTTCTTGATGGGACGCGTACTTTTTGTTTCATTCGTGAAAAATAACGTTGAAAAAAGTAAAATAAAAAAAATTGTGTGGAAAAACGACGAAAGTTACGAGAAAAAAAATCCAACAAAACCTGTTCGCAAATGTCTGTCAGAAATCGAGCGCGCAGCGCGAGTGTCACGATGAAAATGCGTACCTCAAAGCCTACAGAGCTTTGAGAAACTTAATCTTTGACTATACTTAATTAAGTAGACAATTCAGAATATGAAGACACATATAAATACTGCCATCTAAAAGAGATCTTTTTGATAAAACTTTTTTCAAGCATTCCAAATGCAAAGAATAAATATCCAAGCGCGAAGCGCGAGGTGTAATTATGTTCGAGTGCCATAGAATTGTAATGTTAAGTGACACAATGTGTACAGTTTATATTATGTTAAAATTTTCTAAAAATTATGAACATATTTCCAAATGATTTACAAGATGGAGTGCTTGCGTAATAAATCTATATTAATAATTTTTATTTCCACTCCCCCCCCCCCAGCGCCTTAAATATGACCGAAAAATGAAAAAAATACATTATTACGTTAATTATTGTTGATTTTTAGCAAATATCCGTCGTCTTTTTTATACAAATAATTACTAGTGGACAATTCGCTTTTTATTTATAAATTTGCCCATTACTTTTTAAATAATTTTCAATTGTTTTCAGAAATGAAAATTATTTAAACAATTCTTTAATCCAAAAAAATGTAACAAATAATCGTATTTTCTGATTGAAATGTAATTGTTTGCCAATTGTTTGGAGTAGCACATTTTTCTAAAAACATCATTTAAACAATTATTTATTGTCTATTTTGCAAATTTCTGAACAATGAGCTAGAGATGTCCACTTTTTCTAAATTGGTATCCTATGCTACGTTTTTTTGATTAATAACGTAATTTTGATACATTTCTTTTAATGTTTAATCAATTTCTATTTGTTTAAACAATCTTCATTTGCTCAATCTTTTCTTTACAATAACTAAATAGTGTATTGCATGACTGCATAGTGTATACAAAGAATAGATGAACCACCTTTTGATTGTTTAAGCAAATATAACTTGTTTAAATAATTACTTTTTGAAAAATAATTTTGAAATCGTTTTTTCTGATGTAAACATATTATGCAATGATTTCGAGGACTAGTAAATTCTGCTAAAATCTAATGTTATTGTTTATACAATTAATTGTTGTTTTTTATTTAAATTTCCGTCAAATTAAGTATGGATGGTTTACATAAAGAAAACAACACCGTCAACAACAGATAGAAAACAACATCAACAAAAAGTTGTTTTAGGATAACAATTTAGAAAAAGTGGACATCTCTGTCTCACTTTTCAGAAATTTTGAAAATTAACAATAAATAATTGTTTAAATAATTGCATAATTTTTAAGAAAAATTTTCTACTCTAACAATTACAAACAATTACATTTGAATCATAAAATACGATTGGTTTTTACATTTTTTGGGCTTAAATAATTGTTTAAATAATTTGCATTTGCTTAAACTATTGGAAATTGTTTTAAAAATCATGGAAAATTCTATACTACTCCGATTTAACAATTTTCAATTCTTGACGCAGGATCTTTTTTCAGTATTTTTGGTGTGGAATCTGAGAAGAAAAAAGAAAGGTATATCCATCTTGTGTACGGACCATACTTCTAACTTTCCTTTCCATTCGATTCTGTCTTTCGATTAAGACCACAATAAATTACCCGTCAATAATAATCAGCTCTTACAATCACTAAAATTTGGTAAAACCAATTCTGGACGCAGCATCTTTTTTCAGTATTTTTTGTCGTACAATCGAAGAAGAGAGAAAAAAGGCATGTCCAAAAATTTAACGGATTAACCGATTTTCTTCTTTTTTTAATCGCCTCGGCGTTATGTAATGAACCGAATGCAGAATATTAAAATTAAATTCCTTCATATTTAATCATTTTTAATATCTTTAACCCGGCTGTAATCTCTAACAATAGGAAAGTTGAGTGAGGCATGACAGGCACTCAATCTCGATCCTAGGCTCGATCCGAACTTTTAGGATTTTTTAAGTATCGTCGAAAAAATAACACTCTAGACCACCTGCAGTTTCATATCGAGACACAGGTCCCAATACTGCCGACTAACTGCGAAACACAGTATCGTAACTCGGATTTAGCTCGATTAAAAGGAGCGTCCCAAGATAGTATTTATTGAAAAAACTTTCACGATAGTTAATGATTTAATTGAACACCTGAAACAGTGAACATGTTAACGGACGTCCTAAACTCTTCTTTTGTGGCATAATTTGAAAAGTAGAATTTTTCCAAATTTGATTAATCTCTTCGTATTTTGAGGTTATGTGTGTTACAATTCTCCCCAGCATTTCTTCAAAACTAAAAAATATTTTTAGCTGAAAACTTGGGACAAGCAAATAAATATAGCAACTAATGTTCCGGAACTAATTTTGTTTGTAGACAACTGAAAAATTTATTTTATAAATAATTTTCAAGTGGCTACCGAAAGCATCGGTACCCGGGGGTATTAAACCCGATTTACCACATGAGGAAGTATCACACGCTCTTAAAACATATTCATGGTATTTACATGAGATTTTGACTGTTAGAATAAATCGAGAGAAGAATGTAATTGAATTTTTCTATTGTGTCACTCTTTTTTAATCAGGAGCTCAGTCGGATCTTTGAGACAAGTGCTCTAATATGGAAAATTGTTCGCTCCTTTCAATGACTGTGCCCTTGAAGCCTTCAAGCGAGGTTTACCTGACAGTGTAGTACGCTTGGTAGAAGAGAGAAACCCTGAGAAATTAGATCCAGCTACTCCCTTAAATACCCACATGACTACCCGAAATCGCATTCTAAACTGGCATTCCTGAAAGCCCTAAACTCTTCAAATAGTTGCCAAACCTCCCTAAAAACTGAATGAATTTCCATATAAAATATTTAAGTGCATACTAATACTCACTAAATATCCGCCTCGTTTCTCTAAATACCAGACCAAACTCTCTAAGTAACGACGATCTCCCTAACGGTCAACCTAACTAGCATTCCTAAAAGTCTTAAATCTCTTTGAATGGCTACCCAACCTCCCTGAAAAGTTACCTTAGCCTCCCTAAATTCCCACGTAAAATCACTCAATGCCCGCTGAACTTCCCTAGATGCCCGACCACTCAACCAACCTAACTATCAATGTAACTGGTATTCCTGAAAATCTTACACTTTCGTAAATACCTGCTTACCCTCCCTAAATGCCCAATTAACCTACCTAAGTGCTCGCCAAACCTTCCTAAATGCCTGATAAACCTCCCCAAATGCCCGCTAAACAACCTTATTTGCTAGTCCAAACTCCCTGAGGGCCCGACGAACCTACTAAGTACCCGAAAAAATCTCCGAATGTCCACCTAAACCTCCCTAAGCACCCGCAAATCTTCCTAAATGCCGCTCAAACGCACTAAGGAACTGTTTAACCTCCTGAGATACCGGAGAAATTTCTCTAAATGCGTTCTATCTCCCTAACTGTCAACATAACTGGACCGTATAATAACTTTAAGTTCTTGATACATCCCTTAATGCCTGTTTAATCTCTATAAATGCACGTTAAACCTCCCCAAATTCTTGCCAAACCTTAAGTGTACGCTAAACTTCCCTTAATGCCCGTATAATCTCCCTAAATGCTGAGTAACCTCCCTAAATGACCTACGGACATCCACAAATGCCCGCTAAATCTCCTCAGTGGGCACAAAACTATGAAAATCTAAAGAACGTCCTTGGGATATTCCTAGGACGTCCTACTTATGTCAGACCAAGCAACATCTCTAAGACGTCCAATGTCCTCAAGATGACCTAAAGAAGTCTTAAAGACATGGACGTTCTCGATGCATTTTTTTTACTGACATTAGACGTTTTAAGAGCATCCCTAAGATGACCAAAAGACATTTGATAAAAGACGTCTTAGGGATGTCGCAAAGATGTCTCTAGGACATCCTTCATTTTTTTGCCCACTGGGTCCTTCTATGCCTGTCAAAACCAGTCTAAATGCCAGCCGAATCTCCCAAAATGCCTAAATGCCTTCTATCTCGGCAATTGTAAACCTACCTGATATTCCTAAAAAAACTAAACCTCCTTAAATGCACTCTAAATCTTAATAAATGCCCGCTAAAGTTCCTTCATGCTCACAAAACCTTCCTAAATGCCCGCCAAACCAACCTAAGTGCCGCCTAACCTCTTAAATTTCAGCAAAACCACCCTATATTTCCGCTAAAACCTCCCTAAGTGCCCGACCAATCTCTCTAAATGCCTGCTATCTGCCTAACTGACAACCTGAATTGCATTCTTAAAAGCCCGAATGCCCGATAAACCTCCCTAAGTGACAGCCGAACCTGCCTAAAAGCCCGCAAAAGAATTTAATAAATTACCTAAGCCTCCCTAAATGCCCACAAAATGTCTTTAAGCCTCCGCTACTTCCTTTAATGCCTGCTCTAAATGCATGATAAACCTCCCCAAATGCCCGCCAAACCTCCTTTAGTGCCCGATAAACCTTCCTAAATGCCAGAATAAACTCTCTAATTAACTGAAAACCTAACTAGCATTCATAGAAGTCCTGAACCTCTTTATATGATTCACGGAATGCAATACACGGAATTCAAGAAATTCGAGGAATTCACGAAAATAACGGAATTCAGGAAATTTGAGAAATTTACGGAATCTACGGAATTCGAAGAATTCACGAAATTTAACGAATTCGAGAAATTCACGAAATTTACGGAATTCTAAAAATTCAAGGAATTCAAAAAAAGGCAAGGAGTTCAAAGCACTCATGTAATAACGGAATTCCAGAAATTTATAGACATAAAAGAATTAACGGAATTCACACAATTCAAGGAATTCCTGGAATTCGAGCAATTTTCAGAATTCAAAGAATTAGAAGCATTCACCGAATAAACGAAATTCAAGCAATTAGTTGGATTCAGAGAATTCAAGCAATTGTCAGAATTCGCGGCATTCACAGAATTTACGAAGTTCACAGAATTTAATAGATTCCATGAATTTACGAAATTTATGGAATTCAAGCAATTTGCGGAATCCAAGAAAGGAGGGGTGTCAATAAGGCCGTTTTTGGACCTGAACCGATCTGCTTGATACTGCCGGACATTAATGCTTCTAATGTGCCTCATGACGCTGTGAAACAGTTGTTTAACATAGAAAATAAATCTCACAATAATCGTCCCTTTAGATTAAAGATTTACATGATAATTCACATACATGGCTAGAGTCCCTTGTATTTCAACCTGTTCCTAATTAACCCGAGCCACCAAACTTTTCCAAAAATTGCCCAAACGTATGAAATTGAATATACATTAGTACCCTTGATCTAGGCACTGGGCCTGACCTTGCAGCAGGACCTACTTTTATTGATAAGCGAGAAGCAGTGTAGAATTTAAAGGGTTTTCAGCGTAATGGCTATTTTAAATTAGCTGCACGGTTACAGAAATACCTTCAAACCAACTAGTTACTTACGAGAGACCACCCTACAATATATAATGATCTAAAAGTAGATAATTATGAACTATAAGTACAAATATTAGTGAAATAATCAATTCGAATTTTAATATATTAAGATGTATCGTGTCTTAACTAATATTTAAGATAAATTATTTATTTTACATGCATTAGCATTTTTAATTATTAATTATCTACTGTTGGATCATTTTCTACAGTAGAATGGTCTCCACTATTCGTTTGAGGTCCGATATGAAGTCAGTATTGTAGATTATTTAGCTTCACTCAGAGTGCATAATGGGGAGGCAATCTACTCTACTCCCCACTTACTCTACTATTTACAAAATATTTACAAAGCTATATACAAACTATATACAATTGCAGAAATGTATTTCAACTGAATACAAACTACGAACCAAACTAAACATAAACAAAATATGAAGAAAGCGTCATGGAAACATTTAATGAGGAAGGTCCTGGTGTCCTGCATCGGCCCAATCGGAAAGAGCGTTGGCCGCATTTTCTTCGTGAGAGTCATAAGTTTGACAAGGTCTTGAAGGAAAATTGTTATGACGATAGTTTTCCAAATTCCATAGGACTGCAGCAATGTGAGCACAACATCCGACTTTTCGTGCACCTGTCTTACAGAGACAGGACCATGATTTAATGGGATTTTTTCTTCTTGGTACTCTATCCACAGATTATGAATCTTGGAAGATATATGTCGCGACTGAATCTGAACGCGTATTACATTTTGGGATTGCCTGTGAATAGATAACTCGTACATGCCACCTTCGCTTATGTGTTCTTCTGTATACGATCGTGCTTGCTTTAATTATTATGTGCCGAGAGTAAGCTGCGTCAGCTCATCCAGAGTTAGTCTGGGAAAATCAGAGACAGCGTTAGCATCTAAGGATTGATAGATCACCCGCTTCTTTGACCAACTTTCATTTGCAGCCCGTTCTTGTAAAAGATTTGGTTTTTCTACCAAGCGGAGAATTCTGTCAGCAATGACCTGATCATCAGAGTTTTTACTGATACGTGATGGCCAAAACGCGTCACAAAGGGCACACACAATTCGTACATTGTTTCCAATATTCGGGATGTGACTGCTCGGAACTACGTGATCTAGCGCTTTCCATTTCTTCAGAAGACCGTTGACGGCCTCTATGAACCATCGTATCTTTGTAACCATTCGAGATTTATTGGTCTCAAGACACGCATGCTGTGAGCCTTTCGTTAAGAAATGGGGCAGCTTTGTAATGAAACTAAGATCTTCCAAAAGCTGTAAACAATCCCGAAATCATCGACCGAAAAAAACCCTGTCAGAAGGTAGCGACGATCGAAAATCAAGAGCTTCTGTCTTCATAAGACTTGTCAAAATGTTCGCGTCATTATTTTTACGGACCGCGAAGTATGGCCCAAAAACCTCTAGAATGTATCCGGTGGTACTTACAATTATCATAAGTTTTACCAGCGCCCTTTCTTTATGGATAGCGAAACAGCGCCTTTGAAGTCGGTAATTTGAACTTTTTTCTATGTAAACATAGGTTCCGCCCGTTACAAGAATGCAAACGTTTTCTCCGTTTGAAAAAAGTTCCTTCGACTATAATCGTGTATGTTTATTAATAATATCCTCAGGAAATATATGACCCACTCCCAAGAATTTTGATATGAAAGATGCCATAGGTGCACTCTGCACTGACGCGATTGCTCTGCCTACTCTTCTTTTTGATATTGCAAACAAAGTATATAAGACAGATAAAGAGAGTCCTGTCCGCAATTTTATTAGCAGAAGAGCTAAACAAGTGCGGTAAGATATTCCACTCGTTGATCTGAGGTGATCTTGCATGATTTGAGCAACAGAGGTAAAATCAATTTTTGTCAGGCCTGTTCAAGTGTAATAATCATTTCCACTGAGTGCAACAGGGAAATCGAAATCTAATCCTTGCTTTAATGCCAGTCTTCGTAGGTTTTGGAGGAAGTCCGTGATTATTAAAAATAATCATCCCGTAGGTGTTTTTTACAGGTCTTTGAAGACGGAGGAATGAATAATCCTCTTTCGACAAAAATACGTGAGTGCGAGCCTCAGCAGAAACACGTATAAGTTTACCTTCTCTCTTGAAAACAACACATTGCTTCCCAAGTTTCTATATGTAACAAAACTATTCCAGAAACTGATGGAAGATGTTGCGAATCGGAACAATTTGCCGATTCAGAGAGTTCAGCACTTTCATCACTAGTTATATTTTTTGAATCACAAGGAGTTTTAGATATTTAATAGCGGCAGTATCCACAAACCTTCGCGGAACGCGCAATCTCGGGGTTACAGTACTGTCTTCTTAAAACCTCTACATCAGAATCAGATCGAAGAGTAGACTTATCAGAAGCTCTTTTCAAATGCTTAATGCAAGCGTCGCAGTAATAATGAACCATGTTGTGTTAAATTAAATGAAAGGTTAATATTGAAAAATTGAATAAGCTAGATGATAGGGAAGTTGATGCTGAAATGTTAATCCACTTTTCATGAAAAAAATTCAATTTGACGAACCACCTTGAACTTCAACTAGTCTCTACTGTGAGAGCACTATCAGAGTAGGCTATAAATACCATGGGTTCAAAAACACAACTGTCTCGTTTTTAGAAATTCAAGATCTGCACATGAACTTGTAAGCTCACTCCTCTATGTGTGTATCTACTACTGAACAAAAAACAATTATACTGTATTTCACGAGAGAACACAGCAAGAACGAACGTAAGAAAAAGAGATAGTAAGACTGTGAATCCACTAGGATACTTCTTTAAAACAATCACATAACGCTTTTATGTATTTTGTTTCAATCGAACTGTTGTGTATTTAAATGAGTTAATACATGAAAAAACAGGAGAATATCTTGCACCCTGAACCTGGTTTCTGCTTCTTTCTTTTTTGTTTTTTTATTCTTTTTATCCATCAACTGTCATTATTTTTGCAAGGGTTTATCTTTTACAATCGGATAATAAAATGTCTTATTGGACAAAAAATACTTCGAATGTTGTAATCGTGATGATTTATCCTTCAGACAGAGAAAAACGCGTAAATCTTATGTGAATGAAACGACCAACGATGTTTCCAATTCATTTGATGAGGAGGGAAACAATGAGCTGAATATTCTATACTACAGACTCAATTTTGCACCTAAAACAAGTAAATACCTACATCAAAAGTATTTCTTTAACCTCGTAGCTAATTCGAAACAGCCATTCCTCTGAAAAGCCTTGCGAATCCTCACTACTTCTTGCTTCTCAATAAAATTGGTCTTGCTTCAAGGTCAGGCCCAGGGCCTAGAGCAAGGGTTCTGATGTATATTCAACTTCATACATTTGGGCAATATTTGGGAAAGTTTGGTGGCTCGGTTTAATTAGGAACAGGTTAAAATACAAGGGACTCTAGCCAAATGCGTGAATTCTCATGTAAATCTTTAATCTAAAGGGACGATTATTGTGAGATTTATTTGCTAGTTAAACAACTGTTTCGCAGGGTTATGAGGCACATTAGAAGCGTTAATTTCAGGTAGTATCGAGCAGATCGTTTCGGGCCCAAAAAACGGCCTTATTGGCACCCCTCCTTTAAGTAATTCACCGAATTCGCGGAATTACAGCAAGTAAAGGAACTTACGGAATTCACGGAATTCGCGAAATTCCATCAATTCAAGTCATTCCACGAATTAACGATATTTAAATAATGCACGGAATTCAGGGAATTCCACAAAGGGGCAGTGAACGGTAAGTTACGCACGTATATTGCAGAATTTCCGTTTTGTTTAAAAAAATTAATTTCGTTATCGTTACACTACGCAGTGGGCACAAAATTCGTTGACGTTTTTACAACATCGCACCGTTACGATATCTTTACGATAACTTTACGACTTCGTATGTCCATGTCGTTACGGTGTCTTTACGATATCTTAAAAACATCGTCAGATCATACGACGTTTTTACGGTATCGTATAGACACCTTAACGACATGGACATAGGATATCGTAAAATTGTCGTAAAGATGTCTTAACGATGTCGTCAAGACGTCGCCAAATTTTTTGCGCACTTGGTAGAGAGTTGTAGAAAATGCGATGCGTTTGAAACATTGTTACTGACGTGACTGTTTTCCTTAAAGTGAAATATTCTGTACCGCGTTAACCAGAAAATGATACAGTTGATCAGATCGTCAATAAGGGGGCTTATTAAGGGGGCATAAGGGGGCTTTCATAAACCACGTGGCGAAATTTTTGCCACTTTTTGACCCCTCCTCCCC
>NC_046657.1:124279339-124286279 GCF_010883055.1 Belonocnema kinseyi | reverse complement strand
GTGTGCTACGTGGTTTTTTTTTCTAGTGCTTGTAGAACGAAAATGAAACAAAAAATTATGAGTGGCATCAACCACTCAAGTAGTTGCGGCCAGAATATTCTTGCCTCGACTCGTTTACCCATGCAAACAAACAAAAAGACTTTGGGAAAGGGCACGCGGGAGTAGAGAAAAGAGCCACTCGACTCAACTCGGTTCTGTTCGCAGGGATTTAATTTAGGACTCCGCGCGCTATTTTAAAAAAGGAGTAAGCTATGCGTTTTATTATTATTTTTTTTACACCTGAATATAAAACCACGTGCCTCGGACTTGGAACCCCCTCCCCCCATGCGGACCAGCGAGGCCTTTCGCCTAACCGCTCTCCCCCTAAAGCGACCACGTGGTTTATGGAAGGCCCCTATCGCCTAAGACGTTTATTAAAACCGGGCCTATTCAAGACAAGATTCGACACAAACTTCACATATGGGTGTAAACCAATTTTTTGGTCAACTCGCGATTTTCGAACTACGTTAGTGTCAACTTCAGGCTGGGAAATAATTTCATGGGAAAAAAAGCGCACTTCGAAAAAAGTGGCACTTAACCATCGAAATATAGAAATGAACCGACAACGCTGTGGGGAGCACTGTAATGGGCTGTAGAGAGAGAAAAACAACTTGCTTGATGAAGCGCAGGATCGTGCATTGAGCAGTCCTGGAATAGAAAAAGGCAGACATACCTTTCAAATGTTTTCGCTCTTTTTAAAGCCCATTTCCCTTCTCCTCATAGTGTGATCCACGGGGGGAAGCCTCGTGCTAAAAATTGGAGACAAATATTTCCAATTCGCGGAATTCAAGGAATACATGGAATTTAAGTAATTTACGAAATGCAAGCAACTTGCGGAATTCCTTGAAGTTCTCGAATTCCGTGATCCTCTAGAAGTGCTTAAATTCCGAGAATTCCATTATTTACTAGAATTCCATGAATTCCGAAAATTGATTGAATACCTCGAATTGTACGAATTTGTTTGATTCCGTGAATTCCTCGAATTGCTTAAATTCGATGAATTCCTTCAACTACGTGAATTCCATGAATTTCGCAAATTTCTTGAATTCTATTCATTCTGTACATTTGTTAAGTTTCATCAATTCTATGAATTCTTCAAATTCCGTGAATTCCGCTAATTTCTTCAATTTCGTCAATTTCTTGAATTCCGTGAATGTCTCGAATTGCTTGAATTCTGCAAATTAATTGAACACCATTCATCCGATAAAACGTTTTAAAAAAGAAGCTTTTAATTTTTTTTAAAGATTTGTGTGATTATTTTTTTTTAGATTCTTTAAAAATTTGTTATATAATAACAAAGTTGAAAAAAGTCTTAACTTTTCCCAAGTACCATTTCTTTTAAGATATTCAGATTGATCATAGAAGATCTTAAAACAGTGTTACAACTATATGAGAATAATTTTTAGTTAGTTAAAATAATTTTAAAAAATTGTTCTAGTGTTATAAACAAATTAATGAAAAAAAGACATTTTTTGAAATTGGCAATGTTCAGGTCATTGAAATTAACAGATCTTGTATAAAATGTTGAGATAAATGAATATCCCATTACCATTAATTTAGAATATATGCTTTTTGGAAATTGTTTAAACAATTTTTCTAAACAAATTCACAGCTTGGCGACTTTTCAATGAATAGGCTCAATGTTTGTTTACGGAATCTACTACATACGTCTTTGCGATGACTCCTTACAATAAAAACGTGCAAATTAACAACATTTACAAAAAAATTCATTACTTAAACAATCTCTATAAACAAATTCACAGTTACAATAAGTGAGCTCAATTTTTGTATACGAAGTGAAATAAGAATGTCTTTTCGGTGACTCTTTTCTATGATACTTTGCAAATTGACAACAATGTTTCATTATTTAAACAATTGTTTTAGACAAATGCATTTTGTGTTCGTTCTTGTTGATTGAAAACTTCGATTGTTTCTCAATTCAATAATCTCACGCAGTGTTCAAATGCACTGTTGAAATCAAACTTGGAGAGAACTTTTTTTTCTCTAAAAATTTGTGAAATTCCCGGTCAAAAAATAAATTCACTGTCATTTCCCGGTTTTTCATATCTCCCGGGCTAGTGGATGCCCTGAATAATAAATATGGAACATTTCATCTTAAATTCAAACGATATCTTCATTTTTAAATATCTGGTATTTTGATGAACAATATTGAACGTTTTATATTAAATTGAAACTATACTTTTATTTTTTTAAATTCTTTGGTGTAAATATAAAAAATTGAATAAAAACTGTATATCTATGAGAAATATGGGGCATGTTAAATTAAACTAAAACGATATCTTTATTTTTTAAATTCTTTCATAAAAAGATAAGAAAACAAATAAAAACTATACCTTCTTAATTTATTTATTTAAATTTAAGTTTTTTAAGTTAATTAATCCTTCAATTAGTTGATTAGTTCGTTTATTACAATAAATCATCTGTTATTGTATTAGGGCTACAGTTGCTAATGAATTACTAATTTATACCAACATCTGATATTGTTAATTCTTATTATTTGTTATAAAATAAATTGGTTGTTTCACCATGCTTTTTTCAAACTTACTTTTTTACAAAACAACTTTATATAAATTTGATAGACGTATTTCGAATTCAATAATAAAATTTGGTATTATTATAAGTTTAATTTTGTTTCTTGAGTTGAAAAATACTTTAAATTTAGTTTCTCCAAGTTACGATTGAAACATATCACAAGTTTCCGCAGCTCGAAAAGAATATTTTAACGATTTTTTTTCACTTACTATTACTCTCATATTTAACAAGCTATGGAGCTTTAATTATGCTATGCATAAAACCGATTGTCGTTACGAATAATATAAATTAAATTAATTTCGAACTAATTTTGCCTATTCCTGCCATGTAAAAACAAGCTGGAAGACTCCCAGCGCCATCGGCACCGCACGCTTCACTTAGCCCACTGGTGAACTGACGCTAGCGTACAGTCGTTGCAGGGGACTGGTTTTTACTCTAGCTCTTCATAACTATTTATCTGCGGTTATTTCTAAAAAACTGGCCATGTTACAGTATGGTTTTGGGTTCGAATCTATTGTTTTTCATGGCAAAATATGAGACACGTATTGTTTATTGTCCACGAAAAAAATGGTCACCAAAGTTTATTATTTTTATTTGAATAGTCTACAATTATATTTCGGGTTGAGAATTTATATTTTCCCAGTGGGCACAGGCGTTAAAGAACATCTTTAGAACGGCTTAAAAATGTCCTAAGTCAGTCCATATAACGTTCCATAAACATACAATGTTCCAGAGACGTTTCAAAGACGTAAGTGGAACATAAAACGTTTTAAGAACATTATTTGGCCTGACTTATGACAGTTTTTAAAACGTTCGAATGACGTCTTTTGACTTGTACGTCCAAAAAAACGTTTTTATGACGTTCCAATTACGTTCTAAAATGTTGTGTCTACTGGGTTATGTTTGAAAATTCTATTAAAGGTAGAAAATTTCATTATTTTGATGAAAATTCGACGATATTGTGAAAAATCGACTATTTTGTTAAAAAGCCATCTTTTTAGTCAAAAATTCATATATCGTGTTAAAAATTTGTTTTTTTGATAGAAAATTGATCTTTTTGCCTGAAAATTCATGTATCTTATTGAAAATTCTACTTTTTCGATAGAAAATTAATCTTCTGTTTTTGAACATTTATCTTTCTGGTTAAAAATCTATGCATTAGGCCAGTATTTTGTTTAAAATTTGATAGTTTTTTTCCGATGGAAATTTTTCATTTTGGTTAAAAATTCATTTTTATTTTTGAAAATTTAACTATTTAGTTGAAAATTCATGTATTTTGTTGAAAATTCGTCTTTTTGGTAGAAAATTGTTCTTTTTGATGAAAATTAAACTATTTGTTTGAAAATGTATGTATTTTATTTAAAATTTTACTTTTTCGATATAAAATTAATCTTATTTTTTAAAAATTGATCTTTCTGGCTAAAAATTCATGTATGAAGCCAGTATTTTGTTTAAAAAAATATTCGGTAGGATATTGTTCATTTTGGTAGAAAACTTATTTTTTGTTGTTGAAAATTCGACTTTTTTGGTAGAAAATTGATCTTTTTGGTTGAAAATCCATGTATGCGGTCAATATTTTGTTTAACAATCTTTTTCGGAAGGAGATTATTCATTTTGGTTAAAAATTCATTTTTGTTGTTGAAAATGAAACTATTTGGTTGATAGTTAATGTATTTGATTGAAAATTCTACTTTTTCGAAAGAAAATTAATCTTCTTAAATGAAAATTTATCTTTCTCGTTCAAATGAAAATTCATGTATGAGGCCAGTAATTTGTTGAAAATTCTTTTTTTGGAAGAGAATTATTCATTTTTCTTGAAAGCTCATTTTTTTATTGTGGACATTCTTTTTTTTTTGTAGAAAATTGATCATTTTGGATGAAAATTTATATATTTTATTGAAAATTCTACTTTTTCGAGCGAAAATTAAGCTTCTTTTTTGAAAATTTGTTATTTTTTTTTTGAAAATTCTACTTTTTTAATAACTTTTTCTAATTCTTGCCGAAATTAGCTTCAAACACTTATTAAAATTTTTTTTTAATTTTAATTTCCTGAAATTCTTATTTTTTAGAATATTCAGATCAGTTTTTTACACTTTCATAAACTTTCCCTCTATTATATTCCGTAGCTCATCATGCTCGAATCAGTTTGAAACACTCGTTTAAACAAATTTTATTTTAAACTTTTCTCAAATTCAAAAGATTTTCAATCATTTTACCCGAGTATAAAAATTCAAATTTTCAAGTTACCTAATACTGTTAGGCGAACCATAATTATTTAAGGCCATTTAAACTCTAAATCCCTCATTTAAATTCCGGAAAAACCTATAGGCCAATGTTCTAGAATCTCGTACGAACTTCACATGTCCATCCTACAGTCCGTACACCTGCTTTAAACCAACTCATTTTTTGGGGATTCCCAACGTTGATGAACGCCTTCCAACGATCCTCTGGGTCCATATATCGATTAGTAAAGCAGCATTTTAACCTTAAGAGGGCCGGAAAATCAATATTTTGGTTCACCAGGTAAAATTATTTAATTTTTATTTTTACATTAAGATATTCATTTTTGTAACATTGTTACCGGTTTTTAATGTAATTTAAGTTGAATTAATCCTTCCCTATCCCTTTTAAATTACCCCATACCCCTCAAATTTACTATTTCAACTTTTTCAAAACTTTGTCAGATTTGGATTCAGCGTCAAAAAATACATCGAAAACGTAAATTTGCACTTCCAAACACACGAACATTGAATTTCGTGACTAAGGGGGTGAGACAGCCCTAAAACAATCCCATAAATTTAAATAACCACCCTATATAATGTTAAGATGGTATAACATGATACTATTAAAAAAACAATTTTTTCTAATTCGAAAATTTTAACATTGGCAGTTCCGTACAGGATCGGAAAGCCAATATATTGGCTCATCCCCTGATCGAGACTTTGTCTATGAACAATCAATGATATAAGATAACTTTTAGGCCAATTTTTCTCCCAAATCGCCGACCCTCTAACGGTTAATAGGCATTGTTTCAAAAGGCTCTGCTTCCGGACGTATCGTAACAATCTGTTCACCGTGAAGGCCCTTTCCTCCGGTGCGCGGTGGAAGCTGACTCGGTTCTCTAAATTGGCTGGGTAGGCGAGCCTCTTGATGGGGGACCTTTCTTCCTTCACCGATTCTCCTTTCTCCTTCGGGGTAACTACGTCGAGGACTTTGTAAAACTCCTCGTTGGGGCAAGTGCTTGCGGTTTGTGGTCGGCGCATTTCCAACCGACAAGTGCGGATGATGAACTTGTACCGGTCCCGTAATTTGCTTCTTTCCACTTCCACCGAGTCCTCTCGTTGGATCTTAAGCTCTGCCAACAGCTTTCGGGGTAGCTGGATTGTGGCCTTCGCGATGGGCTCAACAGAATAGAAGACAATGTCCCGCTCGATGTTTAAATTTATTACCAGTGATCGGTCCTGCTTCGGGTTCAGAGGTATCAATGTTTTTCGAGCAGCGGCAAATTTTGCTCTTACGCTCTGGCGTACTCCTCGAGTCATAGACTGAGGGCAGCTTCCGTTACCTTCTGGCAACGGGTCGAATAGTACGTAGATTACTTTCTGGCAACGGTCTGAGAATCCGACACCTCCGGGCGTCGACCGAGAAGTGAGTGCCGGCAGAGAGGCTAGATGCTGGCAGAATTGTTGGAGTGCCGACAGCGAGGATGCATGACGGCAGCGATGCTGGATGCCGTATTCTTAATAAAGACTTCCTTTATTATATTTCTTCCTAGGCTGGAGAGGCAGAGAGACTGGTGAGGCGAGATGACGGAAGTCGTACGATCGCTGGTGTCGTTCGGAAACTGAGTGTCGAGTCTATTTTTTTTTTTTTTTTTTTTTTTTTTTGATGGGTTGAGGAGGGGAGATCTTCTAAAGACACCCTTGAAGAAAGGGTAGTGTCGGATTCGCAATAAGCGCCTACCGACTAAAACCCCTCCTCGAATGGTTACCAACCTAGAAGGTTATGAACCAAAATGAAAACAGAGAAGATAAGGACTTCGAATTTGGTGGTCCAGGACAGTTATACTGCAAGGACACTCGCGCCTTAAGCGAAACATGGATAGTAAGAGAGCTAGGTAGCTAAATTAGTTAAAATATATTTGGAGAGATGAGAAGGCAGGGCCTTCTAAAGCGGTCAGAGGTTTTACTCGCATAATTTGCGAGCGAGTTGATGCAGGGATTTGGGTGATTTACCACTGAGAGTAGAAGATTTGCAGCATGTGTCTTTGCGGCATTGGAGATAGAAGGGAGGTTAAATTCAGCAAGAATTTGTTTGTTACGGATGAACCAGGGAATATTTAGAGCGG
>NC_046657.1:124277615-124279239 GCF_010883055.1 Belonocnema kinseyi | reverse complement strand
ATTATTTCAAATAATTTCAAGTTTTAAATTAATTTTGAATATTATTCTAAATTAAAATTATAGCGTTCAAACTTAAAATTTAGCTCATTACAATTTTAACAAATCAAGGCTTTTTATTTCCAACCAATCTGTTGAAATTTGTATAGTTTTTGATTTTTGTTTATAATGGCTTGTCCCAGATCTGAATTATATTTTTTTTCAAAAAATCTCTGATCCAATTCAGAAATACATACAATTGCTTTGAAAAAAATTTTAATTCATTAATATTTCATTTAAACGTTCAATAATTCATACGTATAAAACACAAACTTTTAACACCTTTTAATTTTACAATTTTTTTGTTTAAATTATTTTAAAATACGAAATAACCGTTTAAAAATTTTTATGACTTGAACATTTGAGAGATTTCTGATTAAAAAATACAAATTACGCTATTATTTTTAAGGTACAACAGTTTTTAATCAAAAATTAAAACTTCTTTTGTTGTTGAAGATTTATCATTTTAGTAGAAAATGTAATTATTTTGTTTGATAGTAAGTTAATTTCTAACATTTTCAATTGGCGAAATATAATTTTTATCTCTAAATTACAATGCAAAAATATTAATCTGGAACAACTTAAAATAAAACAATGTAACTTTTATTTTAAAAAGTTTTTAGTTAAAAAATTAATTTAATCGTTCAATTTTTTATGTTACGAACTGAAATTTTTTTGAATTATTATCATTTTGAACCTTAAAAATAATAGCGTAATTTGTATTTTTTAACCAGAAATCTCTTAAATGTTAAAGTCATAAAAATTTTCAAACAGTTATTTCGTATTTTAAAATAATTTAATTTAAAAAATTGTAAAATTAAAAGGTGTTAAAAGTTTGTGTTTTATACGTATGAATTATTGAGCGTTTAAATGAAATATTTCTGAATTAAAAATTTTTTCAAAGCAATTGTATGTATTTCTGAATTGGAACAGAGATTTTTTGAAAAACAAATATATAATTCAGATCTGGGACAAGCCATTATAAACAACAATTAAAAACTATACAAATTTGAACAGAGTGGTTAGAAATAAAAAGCCTTGATTTGTTAAAATTGTAATGAGCTAAATTTTAAGTTTCAACGCTACAATTTTAATTTAGAATAATATTCAAAATGAATTTAAAACTTGAAATTGTTTGAAATAATTTGAAACACGATGTAGATTTTTGCAGATTTAAAAAAAAAAGCTTTTGAGAATTGTAAAACATTCAAAAAGAATAACAAAAATTGTTGTGATTGCTAAGAAAATTGAAAATGATTTTTTAGTTTGAAAAATTAATTTTAAGTGAGTATTTGAAAATATTTTAAAAATAAAAAAAAGGAATCAGGACGATTTTAAGGCAATTTTTTTATTTTGCAGTTTTTTTAATTTTAGGAAAAAAATCTAATTGACACAATAAATAATACACAAATATATATAACACAATAATTTCACCGAAATTATTTAATTTTAAAAACAAAAGGAGTATTTCCACCCAAAACTTATAATTTTAATTTTTAACAATATATTTGCATTTACAACAGAACAACTTTACAACCAAAACATATTTATAGTTCATAATTCAACCGAAAAATGTAATTTTTAATCA
>NC_046657.1:124273592-124277515 GCF_010883055.1 Belonocnema kinseyi | reverse complement strand
GCTTTGAGGCTTTGGTTTTCACCGCTATAAAGGTGTCAGTGTCTTCCGGCAAACATTCCGGGTTGGGTTGGGGGGGTAGAATTTCCATGGCTTCCGAGCCATCATTTTTAGAGAGAGTTTCAGAGGTTTGTGGGACTCGAGAGGCGAGTACTGCCTCACAAGAAGCGATTAACTTCTTGAGTTCGGGAACTAGCGCAGAAATTTGCGCGACGGACAAATTATCGGGGTTCGGAAAGTTATAAGTGGAAGAAGGTGTAGCAGGGGTTTCGGGAGACATTTTAGTCTCCGGAATGCCCTTAAAAGGGCAGGTGGAGTCTGTATGCAGCAGTGCGGCTGGAGAGGCAGAGAGACTGGTGAGGCGAGATGACGGAAGTCGTACGATCGCTGGTGTCGTTCGGAAACTGAGTGTCGAGTCTAGCCGAGACGGGCTCTTTTATGGGGCGAGCTCGCCACCGCTCGGCCGGGTGGTGGCTTGCACTCTATTGGTACCTGACTCGAGGTGAGGGAGCCTCGAGTCTCGCAGTTTTACCGCACCTCTTCCACTCTACACTATTAGGGCCAGCGCAAGCCAATGGAGGCATTTCACGCTGATACGTTCTGCTTGACGCTTGTGATTGTCTCTCCGTCTTCCAACGTTACATGAATTAAAACCAGGTTCTTGACTAAAAACTAAAAGCAAAAGAAAATAGGAACTAAACTATAAAACTCTAGGAATTAAATCCACCGGGTGGTACGAGCGGTGGGATTTTATCTATCTAATTTACAAATATTACCAGTGCACAGATATCTATGAAATGTTTTATTCGTACCCGTAGTTTTTCAAAAAGGGTTTTAAGAAAATCTAAGCAGATATTCTCAAATCCGTTGTTTCCAATCTACTCTTTTGATACATTAAGATGTATAACAACTCCCCCCCCCCTCGGATAGAGCCTTGCTTTCGTCATCGTGTTTGTTTACCCTGATGTCATTCGGACAAAGCGAGATTCTTTTCCGAGAAATCCATGCTGACTGCTTCCTTTTGCTGCCTGGTTGAGTGCGCCTGCGCGGCCGGGAATGAAGCCGACCCGGCGGTTCTGGCGCCTGATTTCTATCAACAGGTACGGAGAGGGCTCGTTTGAGCGTTGGTACGTACGGCTGTACGCCGATACGTGAAGTTATAGGCATAGTGGTCGTGCTGGAATACGTTTCGTTAGAGCGGCACGGATGAGCACGGATTGTCGATGATTCTTCCAGAACCCCGCGGCGGGATTGATTTTCTGGTAGAATATGCGGTGATTGTCGCCCAGAAGAATGATGTTGGTTGAGTACTCGCCGAAGATCCTTTCCGTGAACGTTTTTTTTTTTCATGTCCGTCCTTCTGTATGTAATATAAATCACCGGAAACATGCTGCTGCTGGCGTGCCTGATGCTGTCGCTACTGTCGAGCTTCTGCGGGTTTAGTCACTTGTGTGGAAGGCCCTGAGTTATGTATGCGCCATTCTCCAGGTAGTAGAATGGTTTTACCCATGAGCAAGTATCTGAGAGTTTGTTCTGTAGCCGCGTTTCGACGTCGACGAAGTTCAAATAAGAGTTCCGGCAGATATCTGTCCCACGTGCGTTGAGTCGGCGGGCTTAGCCGTAATCGGGTCATTTCTTTATCTCTTGGTTCCACCTTTCGGTGAGATTTTCTCGGGGGTGATAGACGGGCGTAGTCCACAACTTGCAATCCCATCGTCTGCTGACTTCGGCTTATACCGTTCCGGTGAATTGCGTACCGTTTTCGCTCAGGATTCAGTGTGGTTATCCCCAGCGAGCAAAAACTTCTTCCTCTAGGAGTTGTGTGATGTACGTGGCTGTGGAGGTACGCGTGGAAAAGGCCTCAGTCTATCGTGAAAATATGTCCGTGGCCACCAGGATGCAACCATGTCCTTTGAGGCTACGGGGATAAGGTCCCATAAGATCCACGGCAACGGCGTCCCAGGCACGTCCCAGGTACGTGCGGATCGTGGTCGTTGTGTATCTGGTTACTTCGCGTGTGTGGATTTACAGCATACGCACAGATAGTACCCTGACACGTACTGGCGGACCTCCCGGCTCATGCCAGACCAGATAAAGTTTTCTCAAATAGCCCGTATGGTTTCCTCTGCTCCAGGATGGCCTGAGAGTGGAGCGTCGTGGTACTCCTAGATAACTCTTTTTCGGAGAGGTTGAAGAACGGGGATTAGCCAGCTGGTAAGGTAATTCGCGAAGCGCCAAAAACCGTCCTGATCCAAGCGATGACTTTGTAGGAATCGATTTTCTTCCGCTGTCGCCTTGTCTTGTGCTGGATCTCGTTCCACCGAATGATGTCTGCGTTTAGATCCGGATCGTCCTACAGAAACACGTTCTGGTCTGGAAGGACCAAAATGAAATCCTCGGGCGCCTCTTGAGCAGTGATCCCAGATCTAAAACGAGATGCGGTCCAATACTATGACAGGGCTATGTCCGTGTGAATATAGTAAGAGACGCTGTAAATGACTGAGTTGCGCGAGCAAACCATTTCTCCTCTTCTGAATTTGAAAACTCGAAGATGCACGATTGCCGGTCAGAGCACTTCGTCGATTCTATTTATATATCTATCTGCTAACAGCTAACTGCTTTGAAATAAATTCAGGAGATTGGGATTTTAATATTTCCAGATTTCGATACTGACGATTCTCATGATTTGAATAGATCGCGCGCCTCTTGATATGCGTATATTTTGAGGTTATGTTATTTCATGTATAAAATATAAATTATATAAATATTAATACTATTATGTATATAAATATATACGTATATTAATAATGATAATATTATAATTATGTTATATTATAATAGTTTTTTTTATTTGAAGGTTCATCTCTTTCGTTAAAAATATATTTTTGAAACTGACAATCAATCAATTCCATTTTTGGTTAAGAAATCATGTGTTTTGTTAAAAGGTCGTCTTTCTTTGTAGAAATTAAATTGTTTTATGGAAAATTTATACTTTTTGATTAAAAATTACATTTTTCGGTTGAATTATGAACTATAAATATGTTTTGGTTGTAAAGTCGTTCTGTTGTAAATGCAAATATATTGTTAAAAATTAAAATTATAAGTTTTGGGTGGAAAAAATCCTTTTAATTTTTAAAATTAAATAATTTCGTTGAAAGCTCATGTATTTTCTTGGAAATTGACCTTATTTAGTAGAAATGTAATCCTTTTGGTTGAAAATTTTATCATTTTTGGTCAAAAATGCAATTGTTTGGTTAAAATATCTACTGTATATCTTCTTGGGTTTGAAAGTCGATTATTTCACTAAGAGTTGAACTACTTTGTCAAAAAAATACGTTTTTTTAACAAGGTTTTTTAATTATGATTGAAAATTTAACTATTTGTTTGAAGTTTAACTCTTTCATTGAAAACTCATATTTTTCGCTTAAAAATTTCATTTTTTTGTAGATAATTCGTCCTTTTTACTTTAAAATTAAAAAATAATTTCTTTAAAAATTCATGTATTTTGTTTAAGATTTGTCTTTTTTTGTAGATTATCAATTTTCTTGGTCGAAAATTCATCTGATTGTTCGAAAATTTAAAAACTTTGCTTAAAATTAATTTTTTCTTTAAAACATTATTTATCTTTATCTGAAAATGTAACTATTATATGATTGATTAAAAATTAATCGTTTATATTGGTTAAGTTGGAAAATCGTTTTTTTTTTGTACAGAACATTAATCTTCTTGGTCAAAAATTCACCTTTTCTCTTGAAAATTTAACAATTTTATTCAAAATTCGTTTTTTTGTCTTGTTCAATTCAATTTTTAGCACAGTTTTTATCTGGAAATTGTACTATTCCATTTTTCTTTGAAACTTTATCCTGTACATTTTATTAGTTAAAACACCAATTATTTGATAGAAAATTAATTTATTTTGTTGAAAA
>NC_046657.1:124270810-124273492 GCF_010883055.1 Belonocnema kinseyi | reverse complement strand
GCTTTTGAAAAGATTGAAATATAATTAACAATTTGAGAACATTTGAATAATTTTTTAAGAAAATGTACATTTTTGAAGATATAGAAAAAAATAAAGTTTTTTTTAAAGATATGAAGGATTTTATGAAGATAAACCATATTTTAAAAACTTGAAAAAGACTGTCCTGTTTTTCAATAACAAACTCGAGACTTCACTCAGGAAAACTGGCGAAGTTCGGCGGCCAGGGAGGTCGCCGATCCGTTAGCGAACCAGGGACCCCGGCAATAAACATTACCAGCGTCACTCCACGCCGTCTTTCAAGCCTTCAAGTGCGCCTCGGTGAAAAGGAAGCCATTGCCTACATAGACACGTGCTCTTCGGACAATTTCGTCCACACATCTCTGCTGAATGGCGCCCAGTTAGACTCAATGGGACCTGGTCCACCATACACTTGACTTGCGGTCCGAGGATCGGTGCTTAATTTAATCGGGCCAATCCAGTTAATGCCTGAAGTTGGCGGGAAAAACACCCTGGAAATTTCCTCGTCAGCTCGGACCTCTCCAATCAATTAGTATTCGGGATACCCTGGTTCGAGCCGTGCCCCTAGCACGGCAGAAAGGCATACGTCAGTTTTTCTCCAAGGGGGACCTCTATGCCAGACAATGTCGGTACAGCATGAAATCCAACTGTATGTTTCAACCACTTTCCGAGAGCTACCCTGTTGCTACTCAGAAGAAAAACGTCGATGGCTCGATGAACAGGTGCGTGACATGTTTGCTGACAGAATGATAGAACCAGCCAATTCCCCGTATAGTTCCGCCATTGTGGTCGCTGGAAAGAAGGACGGCAACTACCGTGTTTTTGTAGTTTACCGTCGCATTAATAAGAAGACAGTGGACGCTCTGCAATGCTTACCTCGAATTCATGGAATTTTGAAGGACCTTGGGGGTGCCAAAATAGTTTCCACGCTGGATTTAAAAAACGGATACTGGCAAATTCCGTTATGCCCGGAATCAGGTAAATACACCGCCTTCACGACTCCCAGCGGCGGGCATTATCAATTCAGAATTATGCCTTTCGGCTTGAAAAACGCACCCGGCACCTTCCCAACCTAGACGATATAATTATCTACTCAAACGATTGGGAGCATTAACTTCGACATCTGGCACTGGCTTTCGAGAGACTCCGCATTTATGGACTCACTTGTTCGCCACAGAAATGAAAGTTCGGACAAAGCAGCCTCCCCTATCTGTGACACGTCGTCTCTTCTGAAGGAAACCTCCCACAGTCTAAGCACCTTCAGGCAATACTCTCGGCCGACCCACCTCGCACACGTAAAGGTTTGCGGTCTTTACTGGGTACCATGAATTGGCTTCATGAGTACATGTCACATTACTCCGAAGCAATAGCAGCTATGACAGATTTGCTCAAACCCAAACGTCCCTACCGTTGGAATGCCGAAGCACAACAGGCCTTGAATGCAGTGAAGGGAGCCTTTCGCCACCACTAACCCCTCAGTCGACCGGATCTATCCTTGCCTTCCATCATGCAAAGAGACGCCAGTGCCCGAGGAATGGGCGCAGTTTTGATGCAGCCAGGGCCGGCAAGAAATCGTCGGATCATTTCATATGCCAGCGTCAAATTTTCTCAGACCGAATCAGCCTACCACTGCAACGAGCAAGAATGCCTTGCCATCTGGGCAATCACCCATTTTCGCCCATACTTAGAGGATCGGAGATTTATATTCCGCGCCGATAGCAAGACACTAACCTGGTTAGACCCCACTGCCCCGGCAAGGATAACAAACAGCCTGACGCTCTATCTCGCTATCCGGACCCTGAGATGCTTGACACGGATATCCCGACCTGGAACCCATGGTACCACCCACGCCCATGGGCACTCAAGAGCAGTGATCCCAGATCTGAAACGAGATGCGGTCCAATACTATGACAGGGCTATGTCCGTGTGAATATAGTAGGAGACGCTGTAAATGACTGAGTTGCGCGCGCAACCCACTTCTCCTCTTCTGAATTTGAAAACTCGAAGATGCACGATTGCCGGTCAGAGCACTTCGTCGATTCTATTTATATATCTATCTGCTAACAGCTAACTGCTTTGAAATAAATTCCGGAGATTGGGATTTTAATATTTCCAGATTTCGATCCTGACGATTCTCATGATTTGAATAGATCGCGCGCCTCTTGATATGCGTATATTTTGAGGTTATGTTATTTCATGTATAAAATATAAATTATATAAATATTATTACTAATATGTATATAAATATATACGTATATTAATAATGATAATATTATAATTATGTTATATTATAATAGTTTTTTTTTTATTTGAAGGTTCATCTCTTTCGTTGAAAATACATTTTTGAAACTGACAATCAATCAATACCATTTTTGGTTAAGATATCATGTGCTTTGTTAAAAGGTCGTCTTTCTTTGTACAAATTAAATTGTTTTATGGAAAATTTATACTTTTTGATTAAAAATTACATTTTTCGGTTGAATTATGAACTATAAATATGTTTTGGTTGTAAAGTCGTTCTGTTGTTAATGCAAATATATTGCTAAAAATTAAAATTATACTTTTTGGGTGGAAATACTCTTTTTGTTTTTAAAATTAAATAATTTCGTTGAAAGTTCATGTATTTTGTTGGAAATTGACCTTATTTAGTAGAAATTGAATCCT
>NC_046657.1:124266146-124270710 GCF_010883055.1 Belonocnema kinseyi | reverse complement strand
GCGGCACTAAGAGTACTTTATTACCATCTCTGTCACTCCTACGGCATTCACTTTAATATCGCTCCTCTAAATGCTCCTAGGGAAATTGAGTCAATTGTCGAGGATGGGAAGTGCCGTATATACTGGAACTTTATATTCTCGACAATTGTTTATGTTCCTCACTCGAGGCCTGACATGGTTCTTCTTGACTTCGAGAAGCGAACCATGTTCGTTATCGAATTTTCGGCACCAGCTGACAAAAACATCATAGCCAAGGAGAATGAAAAGAAAGAGAGGTATCGAAACCTTATAAGGGAGTTGCAACGATTGTACCCGGAATATTCTGTTAAACTGATCGTCCTTATCATCGGCGCTCTTGGAGGTGCCAAGCTTTCACTTGCTAATAGCCTAAAAAGCATCCCTGCGTGTCAACAATATGCTAGAACACTTGCGGGAAAAATGCAGAAGGCGGTTGTCCTTGGGTCGCTCCGTTTTCTTAGGGTCCATGAGGCGTTTGCTGGATCGTCGTATTGATACCTTTACAGACTGTAACCACCTATCTCACGGTTGTGAGACGTGGTTATGGCTGAAATTTTACCGCGATTTCGCTGGAAGCGGGTGCAATTTTTCAGATTAGCACCCGCTCCCGGCGAAATCCTGCGGTTGTCCTTATGACAAATTTTTAATTATATATATATAATGATTCAACCTAAAATTCATAGTTAAATTTTCAAATAAAAAAATTATTTTCCACAATATAGTTACATATTTAAGCAATTAAATAAACGTTGAACAAATAGAAAACAGTCAGTTTTCTACTAAAAATAGAGCAGATAAATTTCAGGTAGAAAAAACTCATTTTCGACCTCAAAACAATCAAATTTACAACAAAATAGTTCAATCTTCAACAAAATTGTAGAATTTCGAACCAAAAGAGGCGAATCAAAATTTACGAAATTTAAATTAGACCAAAATCCACATTGAAAATCCCATTTAACGTCCAATAATCAAATTGATGCAAAATCCTGTTAAATAAAACAAGAATCCAACGACCAAAAATGAATAAATAAACAATATAAATATATGAATATATATAAATATAAATAATATAAATATAATAAATAAACAATGAATAAACGAAAACCAAAAATCCTATTGTAATCTGAAAAAAAAAATATAATAAAATTTTCGGACAAAAATAAAAAAGAGGAAAGAAAAATGAGAAGGCAGCCAACCACATCCCGTTCCTTCTCTTTTTCTTTATTTCGTCTTTTTTATTTTTATTATCATACTGTACTGTACGAGTACCGAAACGTTGGTAATGCAAATTTATTTATTTATGTCTATTTATTATTTATGTCTCATATATTCTTTCGCTCTTTAGAACCCATTACCGTTCTCCCCACAGCATTACCGGTCCTTTTCTATATGTCGATGATCGCCACCACTCTTTCGGTTCTCTTAACATCCGGAGGGGTATCGTAGTTCAAATTAATCCAATAGATGGCGCTCCGATCAGATGGGCCAGTTTTTGCGTTGTCATGTATAGCAAAAACACTAAAATGCATTAAAAACTTTATACTTTCATGAATATTTAAGGACGAACGAAGTTTTCGGTAACATTAAAAGCAGCTGTAATTATTAATCCAAAAAAATCATGAAAACATGTAATTAAATATAAGAAAAATTAAATATAAAGGTGAGTATTTTGAAAACAGTTTGAATTGTATTCATATTTTGCTAATGTAATTAATTAATTTTATAAACAACTGAATTTATTGCAAATTTGAAACAATGATTGATAATATTACTTGACTAATAATAATAGTAATAATAATATTTACACATTGATAATTCGGTTTATAATACGCTTTTTTATTAATTCGTCTAGGCATTTCCGCTCTCCAAAAATATATATTTACACATAATGTATCTATAATCATGGTGCAGACTTGATCGGGAATCCAGTAAAGACCGAGAAAACAACGAGAAATTACTGGGAATTCAATTAATTTTTACCTTATCTACAGTTGCTGGGCATATAAGTGTAAATAATTATCGTTTTTATTTTATGAAAGGTAGTTGGTAAAGAAATAAAATTTTCCTTCGGCCAAGGAATTTTCTATATTGAACGGGAATTTAAAAAAATATGTAAACTGGGATTTAGAAAAATATATATAAAAAAATCCCTTTTGCAAGTCCAAATTCGTCATAATTTAGAAGTTCCTTCTTACGAAATTTAAAAGAAAAGAGTGCAAAAACGGCAAATATTGTATTGAAAGTGATTTCTATGAGCAAAATGTGTAAAATTGACAATTTAAATAACAAGAACTTTAAATTATATTATAATTTATAAATATTTACTTTTCGAAATACTTTTTCTACTCTAAAAATTACAGAAGCACTCTCTTTTTTTAAATTTCGAAAAAAGAAACTTTTAAATTGTGACAAATTTTGACTTGGAACACAGATTTTTTTAAACTCCTTTCTTCTAAATCCCACTGTAAATTCCTTTTGAAATTCCTGTTTTATAGTAAAAATTCCTTGTTCCAAGGGAAATTATTACTTTACCGAAACTCCCAGTCCTAAAATAAAAAAGATAATTATATTCACTCATATTCCCTGCAACCGTAGATAAAGTAAAAATTACTTTTCTAAATTGACAAAAATTACTAAAATATTGAGAACTTAAATTTTGTTACGATCAGAAGTAAATTTCCGTTTTTTCAACTCAATTCCGGAGTTTTGCCGGTTTCCTGTTAAAGTCGCTACCCCGATTATAAATAAATTATATGTAAATATATATTTTTTAGAAAGCGTAAATGTGTAGATGAATTAATAAAAAAATATATTATAAGGTTCATTATTAATGTTTAAATATTATTATTACTGTTATTATTAGTAAAGTAATATTATCAATCGTTAGAAACTTGCAACAATTACAGTGTTTTATATAATTAATCAATTATATTAGAAAAATAAACAATAGAAAAATATGAATACAATTCAAACTGGTTTCAAAATACTCACCTTTATATTCAATTTTTCTTATATTAAATTACACGTTTTCATGAATTTTTTGTATTCCTATTTACAAATGCTCTTATTGTTACTGAAAACTTTGATCTTCCTTTAATATTCATAGTGAGTATCAAATTTTTAGTGAATTTGAGTATTTTTGCTATACATAACAATGCAAAGACAGGCCTACCTGATAAGAGCGCCATCTATTGGATTTATTTGAACTACGATACCCTTCCGGATGCTTAAATTACAACTGCCTAATACACATACACGGGAGAACGGTAATGGGCTCTAGAGAGACAGAAAACATATGAGACGAAACCTAGCTCTTTCTAGATAAAGCTGATTATTCGAGAATATTTTCGTTGGGTGAAGTTTGGCGCAGCACAGGACCGTGCTTTGTGTCGCGAGTGGCCCAATAATGTGGTGTTTATCGCACTTTTCAGAATTGATTTATTTATAATTTTTTAATTATAATTTATTGTAAATAAATATTAAAAATGGTGGCAGCCTGTGTAGTTTGTACGCGTTATCAAGACGTTTATACGGGGATACGTTTTCATACGTAAGTAAACTTATTGAATATAGTAAAATAAAAAATGTTACAACAAAAACAAAACCTCAAAATATGAAGTTTTGTATCTATACAATACAAATGATTATTTTTTATGTCATAGAAATATTGTTCAAATTATTGACAGTTTTTAAATTATTTTTGAACTCACAAAACAATTATTATTGCAGCATTTTCAATCCAATTTCAAGAAGAATTCAAGGTTACCAAGTTTTAAAAATAATCTATCTGAAACAGGTTATTTTACATGAATGTTCTTTGAAATTCAATTTATTTTAACTACAAATTTCTAATGTATTCTTTATCCTTTTTTTTAATTAACCGTACAGAATATTTAGGCAATACCCAGGGCCACCAAATCACTTGACAGAGTCCTGAAATAGATAAAGGCAGGTTTACGTCTCATATGTTTTTGCTCTCTCTAGAGCCCATTTCAGTTCTCCACAAAGCGTTACCGGTCCATTTCTATATGCCGATGGGTCTGCCTTTAAGATACACCATGACCATGATCATGATACACGCGCAGGGATGCATTTTGCAGTACAATTGTACTAAAACAGTACATTATCAAACTTTGCAGTACGGAAGTGCCACTTATCAAATTCAGTACAATCGATTTAGTACATTTTTAAATGTCAGTACATTGCAGTACAAAGCAGGCGGACGACATTCATTTCTTATTTTTCAGCCAATTTGGAATTTTCATCCAAGAAGACGAATTATTATAATTGGACGGAAAGATATATAGTAGACAGCAAAAGGACCCAAGCAGCCAACAGGAAAGAAATATGACCTGAATGACGTCAGCCGTGCAACTCCGATGTCGTGGAAATTCTCAAATTTAAACGGACTTCTCTTTCTGTCATATAAGTTTAAAAAGAGAGATCCGTTGGAATCCGAACATATTCACGCTTCACGGCATCGGGTTCCCACTACTGACGTCACTCACGTTCATATTTCTTTTCCGTTGGCTGCTTGCGTCCTTTT
>NC_046657.1:124257609-124266046 GCF_010883055.1 Belonocnema kinseyi | reverse complement strand
AGATCATTTTTATTCAGAATTTAATTTTTCAGTCTCCAACTTCTTTGCTTGAAAATTATATTTGTTAAAAGCCGGCAGTTTCATAATAAAGAAGAATATGCTCATATGATTTTAAAATTTCCCGCCCAAAACTATGTTAGTACACATTCAGGACACTGCGCGCTTAGTCAGTACAATCTTAGTACAATTTTCGGCTGAGTGCCGACGCGGTCGGTGATATTGGTGACGCCAGACAAAGGGTGTTTTGTATACAATTTCTCAAAAAAGTGCTATTATCAGCCTAACTTGGCCTAGTCGTTATTTGAACTTGCACATTTTTCATCAAAATTCACTTGCAGTCAAGCGTGTGAAGTAATACCTTAGATATGGACGAAAGCGAGGATGAAAGTGCCGGTACGTAAACTTAACCTGTATATTATTAACATATACTGTAAACCTGTTTGGGTTTCTTTAGCACACAATTAAGTGTTTTCAGTATTAATTTAAGAGTTATTCGGTTATTTTATTGAGAATTTTCAATATTTTATCTTATTAATAGTATATACCTACAACATGCAGTCACATAGTGTGGTTACTGATATTAAGTATATATGTGCACAGTATGCCAACTTTGTGCAAAACGATGTTCTGAACTTATGAAATAAGTTGTACATTTAATAATATGCAGCTGTCCCTAGCGGACCGAGTGAACGTAAAGGTTACTTTACATATATAGTATTCCTTCCGTATCATGCAACAAAAACCCAAAAAAAACAGCGAGATCAATTTTTAAATTGGTCAAATTCGGATTCTACGTTAAAATACCCATTAGAAGGTCACGCAGTAATCGCAATAGTTTTTTTTTTGCAACGGGAAAAAGTTTTTAAAAAGACATAACGCCTGTTGACTGCTACTTACAGATAATGCGTTTGAAGTGTAGCAATCCACAGGCGTTATACGTCTTATATTTTTTTTAAACTTTTTATCTTTATAAAAAAACTGTTGCGATTACTCCGTGACCTTCTAATAGGAATTTTAACGTAGAATCCGAATTTCACTAATTTAAAAGTTGATTTTGCTGTTTTTTTTTTTAGCTTTTGTTGCATGCTACGAAAGAGATACTATGTGGATGCCATGAGGATACTCTGTAGAGTATCCTTTCCATTCACTCGGTCCGCTAGGGCTATTTTTCAGGTGTGATCGAAATTCATTTCTACCAGTTGTAGCACCTGTTTGTTGGTTGGCGGTTTGATTTTTATATAGAAAATTATGTGAATATATATTTTTAAAGAAAATGATTATTCTGCGTTTAAATTAAGATTGGTCTGCATTAAATCTAGCCTATGTCTATTATTTTAAGTTATAACTGTGTAAATTACTGTCATATCAGTTTTTAACTTTTTGTATTAATTTTTCTGATTAAAATTTTGTTGTAACATATTATTTAGATTCTGAAGTAGAAGTTATTTACGATGGAGCGGAGAATGAAATTTATAATGTTGAGAGTAAGATGAAATATTTCTAAATTAAATTATTCTCAAAAGGCATATATGATATAATTAAAAATTTTCCTAGCAGACTTCGAAGACAACGTTAGTGTAGAATTTTCATCGGAGGAAAGCGTTGCTTACACATGTAAGATATTTTTATTATTCGATTTAGTACAAAAAACTCCAACAACAAGGTATCAAAACTGCGATGCTAGAATATAAATATCATATATTTTTTTAGACTCCGAGAATGAAGAAGCATCGGATGGATGTGATCACAGTTTAGGCAAGTTTTTTCTCATTACATTCAACCTTTTATTTAATTTATTCGTATAAACTTGTAAATATTTGTTGTTACAGAAGAAAGTGACAATGAATTTGATGATTTAATGGATGAAAAGACTTTGAAGGATTTTAATGAGAAAAAAACAGACATCCTGGAGACTTTAAATATGTGGAAAAAGGAAAAAAGAAAATTTGACGAAAGTTTAGCACTTCCGCATTATAATGGCGATCATTGTGTGATAGACCGACTGAGCGACGATTGTTTGATACATATATTTAGTTATTTACCTCTGAAAGATAGGATCTGTATCGAAAGAGGTGAGTAAATTAAAGAAAAATATAAATGCAGTGTAACTAACTTTTGCTGTTGTTAAAATTAAACTATATAATTCGAACAATTAAAATCTAAAAGATTTATATATAAAGATGTTTTAAATTCCACCCTACAAAGTTAAAATTTAAACCAAAAAAAAGAATTTATTTTTTTGTAAAAATGTCTATTGAAACCCTATGTAAAGAAACTGTCTACACGTGTCGAAAAACCCTGGCTAATTGTACTGAAAATTCTGTACACGCAACCATGGCCTTATATAAATTACAGCAAAATTTTTGAGCAAATTTAACCGTCTTCTTTCGAGGACAAAATATTTCGTTTTTTTAGAGTGAATTGGGCGATACGTATTTTTGTATTTTTTTCATAAAATCGAATTTTTTTATTTTTCTTGCTTGCAAAAGATACGAAAAAAATAGTTTGTGTAGTTAAAAAAGTTCTACACAAATTTTCTTTACTCATTTATAATATATTGTATAATTTCCGATAATAACAAAAATATTCAATATTGAAAATGAATAAACACATTTTTAATTTCAATTTTTTATTTATGCATACAATTTTTGAAAACAAGATGAAGGACTAGAAACATGGGCAATTTCTATGAAAAGAGACAAATGAGTAAAGAAATTGTTTGCAGAACTTTTTTATCTGTGTAAACTATTTCCTCAACATTTTTTTGTATCTGCTGTAAGCAAGAAAAATAAGAAAATTCGATTTTATGAAGAAAAAAAAACATTCTCCTGGCCACAAAACTTCCCTGTCAGAAATTTCTGATAGAACTTTCTTTCCGACGCTTTCCACATCTTTCTTGATTCTTTCTGAAACTGTACCACTATTTTATTTCAGAATTTATCAGAATGTGTCCCAGTGGTATCTTTCCGTTTTTCCGACCTTTTCCGAAACTTTCCCGCGCGTATTTTTTCAGTTTCTATCAGATTTTATGAGAAAACTAAATTATGTAATATTGTTATATAAATATTGTTTAATAGAACTTGATATGTAATTATTATGTAATTGTAAATAAACTTTTTAAATTAAAATATATCGAAGGATTAATTAAAAAACTATTCATTTCATAAATTTCAAAATTTAATAATTTTCATAATTAAATAATTTTTTCAAAATTATAACTGTTTAATATATTTGATAGTAATTTAGTGAAAAAATTTTGGATAAAAAGAATTATTTTTTAAACCTTGTTTAAACTATTGTTTTGTTTGTTCAAATTATTATTATTAACTTTTCTTAAATAATAATTTGCAAAAACGAAATAATATATTATTAATATTATTAATAATTTCCGATAACATCTGATAAGAATAAATGGGACATTTCTTATAAGATCTGATGGAATTATATTGAGACAAATTTTCTGAAAGAAACTGAAGAACTCTGATGTAGATTTCGGAAAGATTCTGATAAAATCTGAAAAGAATATTTTTCCAACTGTTTCAGAATCTATCAGAAATTTCCTTTCAGAATCTTTCCGATTTTTTGGGCAGGGTTATTTAGCCCGAGTAAAATTCACAAAATATTTTCCTTATGATAATGCAAGTTCAACCAAAAATTTATAAAAAATACAAGTGTGGATTTTTCGAGAAAATCAACTTTTTATATTTTGCTACTTAGTTTCAATTTTAACTGTATTTAAAAACATTCCAAATTGGATTGTTTGATGAAATTCATAACACAACAAAATTGTAATAAGTGGGAAATTCAATTGATCCGCAGGAACGTCTTAAAATAGTTGGGGGATTTGGTTTTAGGATCCGATGTATTTGAATTCAGTTTGACAATTAAAAAAAAACTCTTCGGCAGACAATTTAATGTAGGTCCTCAAGTTTATTATATCCAATTCGTCAAGTACGTTTTGGTAAGAAACTACGTAATTTTTTATAGAATTAATAAATTCACTTGCGAGGGCCACCATTTTGTGCCTAATGTTTCATTTAATTATTAGCTAATTGAAATAAATTTTTTTTTACCCTAAAGCGAAATCTACCAAGAACTATTTTTCAATATATAAATCTGACCGCAATAAGGAATGGTTCAACTTCTGTACACCATCTGGTGCCAAAAATCAGAGCTAGAAAGAGTAGGTCGAATTTTAAAGATGCATTTTAATTTGTAATTAAAAGTGTTTTCCCGATTTTTGTGTGCAGTTTAAAGTAATTATTGCGCACTAAAAATAAATATTTATCAAAAACAGTGTTACAGATGGAATTTTGAGGTTATACATATAACACACATTTCTTCAACTCAAAAATTGTTCTAAAACAAAAAAAATTATAAATTTCAACACATTATAAGCATGAATGAATTTATTTCGAAAAAAATATAAACTTCAAGTAAATTTTTAATAATTCCACATTAAATATTTAATATCTATAAAATCTGAACTTAAAGTTAGGTTAGAATTCGTATTTTAATTCCATTCGTCTACTATTCATAGTATTTACATAATCTAGATCACATTTTTCGCTACGCACACAAATTAATGTTCATTGATGTGTATAATGCGTTGAAACTTAAATGAGATGGTAAAATATATATATAAAAAAAATTTGACAAGATATGTGATTTTTTCACATGTGTATAAGATTGAAATTCAACCTGAAACGCTTTCTTTTTTATTAAGACATATTTTTGATATTCAATGATTGTTTTATTCTCCACAAAACAATCGAAAACACTTTTATGTCAAAATTTAAATGCGTCTTTAAAATTCTACAGCCAGTTTCAAGTTCAGATTTAATCGAAACCTCTATTTTTAAAGAGGTTGTTATATTTTTTATTGTAGATTAAAAAGAAAATTAAGTTAAGGCTCTATCGGTCATCAGGAACACATTCTCGTTACAATACTCGCGTTTAATATATTGTTTGTATAATTTGTAGAATCAGAATCCTTCCTTAAGGAAAAGAAAGTCGGTTATTTTTCCAATATTTTTTTAATAGATTTTACAGAAAATCTTATATAATTTGAGAATGCTGTATGTGATTTACAGAAGTTTCTATATTTTAGAAAATTTCGGCAAATTCGATATGAATGAGACCATTTTTTCATTTACTTGTAATTCTTTAAAATTAGCAAATCTATTTTGCGTAATCTGAGAATGACTTCTTACACAATTCTGTAAGACTGTTGCCACTAAATGTGTTTCAATTATATCTCAAAACAAATATTTTTTACATTAAAATTATTGATCTCCTAGGACCTAGGTGTAAGGTTGTTTTTTTCCTGAAAGAAAATTTAGAACGGCCAGGGAAAATTAAAAATTGGTCAGTTATTGCTAATTTGATTACTCGATCCTAGAAAATTTGGATTTAAAAATATTTAATTAATTTAATTTTCTTACAAGAAACAATTAGATTATTCGTGAAGTTGCTAAATAATTGGTAAATAAATAAATTAAAATTTTCAGCATTTTTAAGCTTAGAAAATGTTAAAATGAAGAGTGTTTATAAATGTTAAGTTTTGGTAAGTCCAATTTTGCGTTAAAGAAGCAAAAATTAGCCTTATTAGGGGTTAAGCTTTGATTTTTAAAAGTAATTATTCCAATTTAATAATGCATTTAAAATATTGAAAAATGGTAATTTTTCGCCTATTGTAAGAATAAAATTTTTGGCTAATATTTGACAAGAAAGTTACTTTTGCTCATGTCAAATATATACATATTTTAATTCTGCTGAATTTGTCTGACTTTGGTTAAATAATAAAATTTTGCATTTGTCAATCTTACAATTTTGTCAGTTTTATTACGAATATAGAATGTGACATTCTTTGCCACTGTCCTTCAACTGAAATTAAAATTTTTAATTGTATGTGTGAATTTTGCATCATTCTTTTCTTTGAGTTTTTAAAATTACCCAATCAACATTGAAAAATTCGAGATTTTCTTGAGACATCTATTTCTTTGAGTATTCTTTAAAAATTATATAATCACAACAATATCTAATAATCGGATACATAAGCCGCTTTTTCAGGAGAAAGCGATCCAAAAACATACTACAGAGTTAGGTTTACATTCATATAGAAAAATTAACATTTTTGAAAATGCATATTCAGGCACAAACCTATGATCCGGTACGCTACGGTGTATTTGTTGAGCGACTGTTTAGTAGGGTGGTGCAAACATTTCTTTTTCTCGAATTTTTATGATTATCGGCTGAAAATTTGTTTGAATCAACATAAAAATAAATCCATTTTTTTTAAATTATATTTAGATGTGCCGCAAGCCCCATATGAAGTTTAAAACGTACTTCCCATAATAAAAAAGACGTTTTTGTAAATTTTATTCAGAATTCTCAATATTATCTGAATCGATTTGAAACCCAATATTTCGCCTCAAAGTTTGAATTAGACCATTTCTGCATTTCTGACACCTCACCAGAGTCTCTCAGTAACTTATGTATTCAATATGATCCGTGTAGAAAATTGCAAGCATATTTTAAATATCTATTTTATTTGAGAAATATGTATTCACAAAAGAAGATATTATTCGAAAAACAGTTTTCTCTAATGTTTATTTATGATTGTTTTAATAACTGCGACGGTGAAGCAAAGTTAAGTATTGGAGAAAACCCACAACTTTCTTGAACTTATCTCAAAGAAGATTGTTATAAACAATATTAAATTGTTTAAACAACTTTTTGGTCAACTTACATTAACTATTACCTCACTAAGTGAAAAAAGTCATTAACAACGAGAATTTGTTTAAATAATTATTTTTGCTGAATCTAATTATTTATAAGATTATTATTAACAATAATAATAAATTATTTAAACAATATCTCTTGTTAAGATTGATGACCTATCACCTCCCTCTAATTGAAAATTTGATAACAAATTACAATTTTCTGAAAAAACGTGACTTTCTAACTCTATTCTATCATAAAATTGTTAAAACAATAATTAATTGTTTGAACAATTTATTTAAACAACTAATTATCAGTATGAAATGATATTTTATATACCAGAAACAATTTGCATTTAAAAACCGGATTAAAATTATAATTAGCGTAAAAATCTCGCAAAACCCATTTTTTCATTAATGGGTTTTTTGGGATTCTATCAAAATGACTCATGGGGATGATATTGAAAAAACTGATATTTTATTTATATTCTTTGGGAAATAGGTCTTAAGCTTCATGGAGCCTGCGGCACCTCTAAATATAATTTTTTTCAAACAAACAAAAAATGGATTGATACTTTTAGACAAAAGACGTCATATGAGCTATGAACTTTTAGAAAAATTGGTACACTGTAAAAAAAGTTTCTTGTAATTTTACCAATTTCAGAGTAGGTCCGATTATTACCTACTCTCTAACTAACGTTTTCACTGACAATATCGAATATCCACTTTCAGTATGGAATTTAACTTTTAGGTTATTTAAGTTTCCAGACAGATCCTGTAAAATTACAAATGCATTATGAATTTTAGGTGATGGAATTTTAACCAAAAATATTCGTGTTTTTTTCAACATGTTAACTTTAACATCTACATGAGAAATGTGAGTAATGGTAATTTGACTGGAAATTGCAAATTTCCCGTTTAAATAAGGAATACAGTAGAAAGCAGTTTTTTAACTTAAAAAATTCTTGTTTAACATTTTTTATCAATTTTGCAAATAATTTTTTTCATAATTTATACCGTTCTGAAACACGCTCTTTCACACATAATTTTATTTTTACCAGTTTTTCATTATTTTCCGCAACTTTGAAACTTTACAATTACTAGTACTTATACTATGTTCAGAGCTGTGCAAGTACGCCGCGTTATCAATGATCAAATTTAAAGGCGTGAGATTACGTTGGAAAAAGAAATTTTTAACAGTTTCTGTACTTTTACTAGCGTCAAGAAATTCAATACTCTGAAAGTAAGTCCATTTATTACCTACTCTGAAAGTAACAGATTCACAAGCAGAAACTGTACTTTTACAAAGCCTTGCTATATTTTCACTCTAAAAGTGGTAAACTTACAAGATTGGTTGGAACTTCTAGTATGCAAGTAGCATTCACCCTATAATCAGAGTAGTAAAATTGCACCAATTTTTTTTTGTAATTTTACCATTCTAAGTGGTACATTTTTTTGATTTTTTACAGTGTACTATTGAAAAAAAAGTTTTGTGGAAAGTCTTAGATAGATTGCAGCATATATTTATAAACTTATTAATAGTTTAAATAAAAGAGAGCTTATAAACAAATTCAGTATTTTTTAGTTATTTTACCTAACTGCAAATATAATATTACGAGGGTAGTTCAATAAATCCTTAGAATGAAGTATAAAAACAATTTTTTTTGGGTAAATTTTTTTTTATTTTTCAACATAATCTCCTTGGAGCTCTACAC
>NC_046657.1:124243275-124257509 GCF_010883055.1 Belonocnema kinseyi | reverse complement strand
GCACCATATATCTAGTCGGGAGTGGTGCTGACTGAAAACAGATGATTTGGAGCGATTCGCGCGCCATATGTTGGTCATTCTAAGGACTTATTGAACTACCCTAGTAATTTTATTAAAATTTTCCGTTTTCAATTAAATCTACAAAATTCTTAAGATTCTTTTTGGACTTTCAAATATTGTATTAAATATTTAATAATAAAAAAGTAACGGGAAGGTAACGCGTTACTTTTTTCAGTAATGGTAACGGTAACGCATTATTTTTTTTAAGTAACTGTAACACGTGACAAATTTTTAGATAGCAACGGCAACGTTAACGCGTTATTTTCAGACAATACGCTTTTAAACGCTGGATGCAGTTTAATAATAAATTCATTCTTTTCCGCAGTATGTAAACGTTGGCAAATAAAAGGCCTCGAATCGTGGAGAAGGTTTTGCAAGCTAAGCATCAGTAACTCAAACGAAACCTGCAATGAGAAGTGGTGGTACTCTGCAAATGCAAAACAGCTTGAACATGTACTTTACCGATGTGGAGTCTATTTAGATCACATCGATGTTCACTTGAACTTCTCTCGCGATGATGCGCTTTTCATCATCGACCAAATGTGTCCAAATCTTCGGTCAATCACCCTGTGTGATGTGGAAAATTTTGAACCATTCGCGTACTATTCTTTGATATCTGGGTTTCGAAAACTGACTGATATAGAAATAAACAGCTACAACTCTAGTGGAAATAATTTCTTACAAATATTTGACTCGAGGAGAAAACTGAGAGCTATAAGACTTGATTTGCGAAGCTTCAAAATTCGGACTCTGTGGCCTTACTCGGAATCTATCCAAGAACTTTATCTGAGCGTTACTAAGATTTCTTACACTGATCTTGTGAAGGTAAGGAATTCAAGGAACAATTGTAACTTTGGGAATCATTTTGATGACAGGAAAATCAACCTGTGACTTTAAGAGTCAAAACTTGCGAAAAAATCGTTTTAAGTCGTTTAAATTGTGCAGGATATAAGTGAACTGCAATTAAGTAAAACAAATTTTGGTTCGATAGGTGTTTTTGAAATTTCAGCATCATATTTAACTTGTCAACCATTTTTTAAAAATTTTCTCTACTTTACCGAAGTTTGAATCCGATCGGAGAAGCTTGGTTTTATAGGCAGGGTCACTTAAGAAATATTGCCTCTTATGCTTAGTGTGCTAAATCGCATTCTTCCATATCTAATTTTGGTATTGCTTTCTGTTTTTAGGCTCTTAGAGAGTTCAAGAATCTGAAAAAACTTTTTCTCCGTTTTATTTGGATAGATAATATTCTACGGGAACTTGTATATCTAAACAATTTAAAGGATCTAAGGTTACCGCAGTGCAATATACATAAAACAAAAATACAGGAAGCAAAATGTATTTCAAAACTAGAAAATTTGGAGTGGCTAGATCTCACAAATACATCTGAATGGTTCACGGACGTGACAATGCTCGTTAATTTGAGAGCTTTACGCCTTCAACATAACTCTTACGTCACGGATTTGTATATCTTGGATTTGACAGAACATTGCAGACATTTGACCTACTTGAACATTAGCGGTGAGTATACAAATATCAGAATTACATCATTTTGCAAAGGTAACGAGATTTTTCATGCAAAATATATGCAAATACTTTTATTGAAAATAAGAAAATCTTATACAAAGAAATAGAAACTGAGAAACAGACTCAACTCTGCAGAGCCAACCTTTACAGGAAGGGCAAATAAAAATGTTCCGTTCGCATGTTGTAGCCAAGCTAACTTAGCAATTAAATAGGAAAGCTAAGTTTGCAAATAAACGAATTCTGATAACGCCACGTGAATGAGGAATTTATAAACTATGCAAAACCATTAAAATCTGAAAATCGATTTTTTCAGCATTATGTCCCCTTTCTCCTAGGGCGTCACATACTTAGAAAAAAATATTTCATCTATACTATACAAGGTAAAGTCACCAGTTAGTGACACCTTTATTTTTCAACAGTACAAGATTTAGCCTTTCGCTGTTGTATATGATTTAGTCCGCATTGCTTGTGAATATTTATTGATTTTTTGTGTGCTTCACGCGAGTGAATTGGTTAGTGACACCTGTACACCTTTTAATGACCGTGCTTTTCCCCTGTCACTAACAGGTCCAAAGAGGCGTTTGGAGCCGGTCAGTGACAGAAACGCGTGATAGTGCTTAAAATTGTTAATGGTTGTTTTTGATGAAGTAAATGAGTAGTAGTTCCGTTACTGTTAAGAAACGGAAACTACTACTAATTCAAAACCCCAGTATTTTGTATTACAGTTTGTAATGTAATTCAGGCTTCCATAACTTTCGAAATAAGCAATTAAAAATTTTTTTATGTTTTTAACACTTCTACGTGTTTACTAAATTTCTTACAAAATGAAGTTAGCCTAATTCTCATCAATAGCGGAAAAATGGACTGAAGCTTATTTGTGGTAAGATAGCAGACGCTTTCTTAACGGTAACGGAACAATAGCCTAATATTCGTAAAACCCATTGAAATAGTAAGTAATATGATGTGAAGAGCACAAAATTTTGTCAACCGATTACAAGCTTAAATTCTAGCAGACGATTTTTTAATAGAGTATCATTTAAAGTGTCTTTTCTAACGAATTGGCATATTACTTTAGGACCAGAGTCAATACCGTATCAAACAGAGGCAGTTCTTATTTGATATACGCGCATGGTTATACTCCCGGACACCCTAACGTCCAAGCGATTCACTGACGCACAACTTAGCAACACACTTTTCAAATATTTTTGCGATATGAATGACCATCAAAGTTGAAGACAAGTTGAAGAAAACATTAAAGTTGATGGCAATAACATTTTTCACTCCAAACACGACTGATTCTTCTTGAAATACATTTTCCTCGATCCTGTCACTATAGTGACAGGCAAATTATAATCTGCCCCTTTACGAATTCTCGGACCGGTTAATATTATTGCTCGTAATGAATCATTATATAAACCTATGCCCTCCAGACACCTTCACACCGATAGACAAATTCGCCAACTGAAATTTAACACCTTATTTTGTACGATATTTGTTTTTTAAAAAATGCACCCACTCACTTATGTTTGCTGAACGCACTCCCTATTTATAGAAGAGCCTCTTTATAGAAGTGAAGAGGCGCGCGTCTGATGGCAGCACCGAGTTTTTAATTATTTTTATACACAGCTTTGAAAATTATTTCCCGGGCATTTATATGCAATTTCATATTGAAGCATACTACTTTTCATGAAGCCTTCATTTAAATTTTAATTTAAATTAAAAATTTTCAATAAATAAAGAAATTCATCCAGTGTGTCACTAACTGGTCGCGTGCCACTTAAGATTTTATAAAGACTTTCTATTAGAGCAGTGATGGGGAAACGCGGATATATCGCTGATTTAACCCTCAGATGCCTGCGGAAATCCACCGATTTTAATAAAACCTTTTGCACTGTGTTCCTAAATATGTGTAGTAAAAAGTTTTTTAAAACAGCCTGTTCGCTAATTTAAAAATTAATTTTTCTAATTTCCAAAAATCGATTAAAATCTTGAATAACTTCAATAAGTTAAGTCCTAGTGCAACAAAAACACTGTGTATGTATATTGGGGTTGCTCATTGTGAATTTAAGATAAACAAATTCAAAATAGAGGATTAAATGTTTTTATCATTTATAAACTTTTTTAAAGAGAAAAAATTATTAATATTAGGCTTGCATATTTCTTCAGGCATATGAAATGATTAAAAATTAATGTTGACATGCGTTGATGGGTGAGAACATCCGTAAATCGTGGAAAACATATGGCTTCTGATTGGTCCGGTTTAAATCTTTTGTATCTCAAAAACTAGAGCTTTAACAGATTTTTATAAAAGGAATTATCGATTTTTTTTAGTTTTATACAGCCATATAAGTCCGGACACTTGAGTCTGGGACACCCTGTATAGAAAAAATTTAGTTTTTACGAAGATATTAGCAAAATAATGTAAAATTGGACCGAATCCCACGCATTTGGTCCATTGTTTTACCCTCAGCAGTCAACGAAGTGGAGTTAGTTGATGGTGGAAGTGAAAATACGTAATTAGGTCTTTTCACTTCAACCACTAACTAACTTCATTTCGTCAAGAGCTGCGGGGAATAAAACAATGGGCCACATGCATGGAATTCGATCCATTTTTGCCCTATTTTGCTAATATCTTCGTAAAAATGATTTTTTTTTCTATATAAGTGTGTTTGGAAATAAGTTTTTATTTTGGGCCACGTGACCAAAGCTGGACCTCAATTTTTCTTTCCCCACTTACCTCTAAACGAAATAAGGTATTGCTCTGAAATTTTCGGAAATAAGAGAGAAGGCAATCAAGTGAATGGCTGTGCTCTGTTCCTGTGGAAGTTAAAAAAAAAAATTTCGAAGAAAATGAAACTGGAAGCTATATCGGTACTTTTCTTTCCCAACTTACGTTCACACAGAATGAGATATCGTGTTAAAAATTTGGTACGCTAAATAGAGGGCATGCAGGAATGTGTCTCTGGTCCTAAATAATTAGAATTATAAAAAAGTTTTTTTTATTACTATTTTGGAGAAACACCGACCGTGCTGCAAAATCCTGCAAGCAATTTTCAATGTTCTCAATGGGCTAGTTATGAGGTTTATGTTTATGAAAGTGGGACAAAACAACAAAAATCGCCCACGAACATTATGCACAAATAATACAAAAACTAATGTTTGCACTTGAAATGCAAATAAACAAATTTGGTCTAACATACCAAAGATATTGACATACGTATGAGTTTTGTCAGAGCAGCACTATCGCAGCGAGTCGACAACTTCGAACTTCTACGGGTCTGTGGATAATACAGATTGCATGATTACCGACAGATAAAGATACAAGTAAAACTTCGGCCGTAAAGCCTAAATGCGTCGGTCGACATTTTTAGTTTTCATCAATAAACTTTTGTCTTACTCAAACTCTGTGCCTTGTCACAAATGGTCCTTTAATATTTATTAATATTTTCCGTGTTATTTAAACTTTTATTTTTCAATACGGTGAAAAAATATTGATCTCGGGACTGCCTTGATCAGCTCGTACACTCGTTACATGGCCTTGATAAAATAATAAAATGACAATAATTATTATTTATCGCGAAGATTTAACATAAAAAAATTTTTGTCCTATGCATTTGGTCCATTTCCCCCCTCTGATCACTCAACGAAGTGAAGTTAGCTGGTAGTTGAATTGAGTACTCTACATGGACATAGGAAACAAGGCACTAGGCATACCATTGCGGGTGTGATGCAATGAGGGGGGAGGTCTGCCACCTTTTGATGTCCCGCGACAAACATGGCAGCGCCCACATGTTTATATTTTCATGCACAGTTTATCGGCAAAAATGCTCGTGCCTATGTCCATCTAACAATACATCATACTCTGTCAGTAACGTCGAGATCTATAAGGCCATACCACTCGGTGGACTGCAAAGAGTGCAAAGCATTATTTACATAGGAGTTTGACTATAATTATTTTTTGTAGACGAATTTAAGTGAAAAATAATGATAGGGCTTTGCTTCTCAGTTTTCTTTATTTAATTTTAGCAATTGGGGAGTTTGAGATTTGGAGTATCCATCAAGAAAAAATATAATGTGCCGTGATTGAGGTTAGGTTGCATTGTTGGGATAGTTGGCGGTCAAAATTTTTGAATTTTGGTAGTCCGTGAAAGTGTGTTTTTCAAAGATTTCAAGACATTATTTTTGCACTTTGAAAAAACAAAATTATCAAAGACTTTGATCCTTCTTAGAAATCCTTTAAGACTTCTTAAAAATCCTTAAACTTCCCCGACTTTTTTTTTAATATCTTCAAATTGTTTGCAATAATTTCAAATCTTTCGAAGTATCTCGAAATTGACTAAAATTAATTTTAATCACGTAAAATCTTTAAAATATTCTTAAATTTCTTTAAATCTCTTCACAATCCTTAAAATCTTTGAATTTTTGCAAATAACTTAAAATCTTTTCAAATAAATTTTAAATTAATTGCTTAACATTCTTTAAAGTCACTAAAACTCATAGAAATATTTTTAAATCCTTTAAAAATAAACTTTAAAATCCCGTCAAGTCCCTAGTTATTCTTTAAAATCACTTGAATTCTTAGAAATCTCTTAAGATTTCTTGAACATCCTTAAAGTCCCCCAAATTTTGTTGAACTCCCTTCTACTTCTCCGAACGAATTTCAAATATTGTAAAATTGACTAAAATTAGTTCAAATATTTTAAATCCAAAATTCTATAAATTTTCGTAGGCTCCTTAAAATCTCTTAAAAATCTTTAAATCAATCAATTTCTTAAAAATCCTTAAATCAATCAATTTCAAAAATCCTTAAATCAATCAATCAATTAGTAAGTTTTTTTTTTCAAAAAAGTTTTGATTTTGCTGACGTGTGTATATTTCGAGGTTATATGTGTTACAATTCTCCCGAGCGTTACTTCCAGACTACACAATATTTTTGGCCGAAAACTTTGGACTTACAAATAAACATATTAACTAATCTCCTGGAGCTAACCTTGTTTGCAGGCAATGAAAAAAGTTTATTTCATAAATAATTTCCAAATTATCGGAAAGGCAGACATGAAAAACGACGTAACCTCAAAAGAATGCCTAACATTTTTATTTAGTACAATAAATTTTTTTTGTTATTATCCCTCAAAAAGGAGTCCGGGGACGTCCGTTGTGATATTTTATAACATCTCCGAATTCAGTTTTTAAATATTTTCATTTTTGTGGAAAAAAGCCGGGGGAACTGTACCCTATTGATCACATGACCAAGTATCACATGCCCTTAAATAGTTATTAAAAAATAAAAACTATTTTTTAAATACACTTATATAGAAAAGATTAGATTTTACGAAGATATTATAGCAAAATGAGGGAAAAATGGACCGAATCCCATGTATTTGGTCCATTTGTTTTCCCCTCAACACTCAACTGAATGAAGTTAGCTGATGGTTGAAGTGAAAATACCTAATTATCGAATGCGAATTCGGATTCCAACTCAACAATTGGGTTCCCTCTGCCACATTTAACCGCATATTCTAATTTAGTTTTCATGCCCAAAGTATTAACATTTTTTAAAATGACTGTGAACAAAGCCAAAACAGCAGAGACTGTAAAATATATAAAATGTTATTCCTAAAAAAATTTATGTTTTAAACAATATATTAGTGAAATAAGATAAAAATATATTCTTATCATAAATAAATAAGGTTTACATACACATTTCTTCGCAGACCTCCCTCCATATTAGCACATTATTATGACCTTTTTTAACAGAAAAAAAAGGAAATGAAAATAATAAACAATGGGCACTAATATTTGGCAGCAAATCAAATTTCGAACTTATTTCTAACGTTAACAATTGCCAGCATGACTATACTGTACTTTTAAAGGTTCAACTTACAACTAAGTTAAGTTATTAATTTATTAAGTTAAATTATTCAAATTTTAAAGTTTTCAGTTTGCAAAGAACAGTGTAAACTGTTGAGCAATTGAAATTGTCACGTGACCAGATTCCTATCCTACCGCCACTTTTTTTATTTCCCAACGTAAATTCACACGAATGGCCACATCGAGTTGAAAGTTTGGGATGCTAAACAAGAAGCACTAAGAATGGTGGGTCTGGTCCTAAATTTGTATAATTATGAAAAAAGTTTTTTCTTGTAAATATTTTTTGTTGTTGCTTTTTTTATAATTATTAAAGTTTAGGACCAGACCCACCTTTCTTAGTGTTTCTTATTTATTATCCCAAATTTTCAACTCGATGTGGCGCATCATGTGAAAATAAGTTAAGAAATAAGAATGGTGGTGGTAAGGTAGGAATCTGGTCACGTGGCCCACTCGTCACATGGCCTTAAAACAAAATCCATACAAAATTAAAGTAAAATATAAATAAATGTATCATTTCTTTTACATACAATTCATATACAATTTTGATTTATTAAAAAAGAATGCTTTTGGATCTACAAGTTTTTGAAACTCCGCTCAATTTGAACTTTCCTGAAAAAGTTTTTAATAAGTTGACAGTCAATAAATTGAGATACTGAGACAAGGAAGAAAAATCAAAGTGGGAATTACACAGTGGTCATAATAATTTCTCAGCAACCACCTACCTAAGTACTTATAGCTGTAAAAAAACTATTTTCGATCAAAGTGAACTATATTTAGTCGTTCTTAACGCCTCAATTATGTTACTTAAATTTATCAAATATTAAACTTTTTCAAAAGAGTTACAGGAGCAAAATTATTCATTTTTTTTAATTTCGGAATTTTTAACTGCATACTGAGAAAATTCCTCTACTGAAAGTTTAACAACGTTTAGTGGTTGCAGGTTTCTACAGGGTATATTCAAAGAAAATATTAATACATATACTGCCTGATTGGTGACTCGCTTCCCTGACATGTTAAAAAAAAAAGTCATTAAACCGATAAAACTTATATCATTTTACAATGTATCCTAGAAATTGCGACAATCGTTGCTTCTTGAGATGCGTCACGAATTATGGTAATTTGTATTTCCAGAGATATATTGACAATATTTTGCGTAACAATTAAGTAGATTTTAAATATATTTTATTAATCATTAAATATTTTATTATTCATAATTTAATATTGCCCGCTTTTCATATAACACTATCCTTTTGGTTAACTCTACCCGGCTTTTATCAAATCGCTGTTAACACTGCCCGCTTTCTTATCAAATATTTGAGATCCTCTAAACCCAAAAAATAGGTTTTTACGAATTGTCCGTACGTACATGCGTACACACACACACACACACATATAATTAAAAATTTGTCATAAGGACAACCGCAGGATTTCGCCGGGAGCGGGTGCTAATCTGAAAAATTGCACCCACTTCCAGCGAAATCGCGGTAAAATTTCAGCCACAACCACGTCTCACAACCGTGAGATAGGTGGTTATATATATGGATTGATGTGTGTACGGATCTGTATCTTTACGACTTTTTTCGATAAAAAGAAAATTAAAAGTTATATTATTTTCAAAATAAAAAAACGATAATTAACATTTTAAGCCAAACAACGCACTATATGAAAAAAGTCAGAATAACAAAAACATGGCTTTGTGAAAGCGCAACAAGATTATCATAAGAACTTTTTAATGTTTCTTAAAAAATCGAAAATTTTCATTTTGATTGCACAAGAAATAATGGAAAACAAAAAAATACATTTTTCCGTCAAACTATGAAAAATACCAAAAAAGATTTATTTACCAAAATTATGCACACAAACAAGATCTACAATTACTTTTTTGCAGAATCACGTAGTTTTTGTTCTCTTCATATAAAACAACATCAAAAGTAAAAAAAATGAAATTTTTGAACAAACTATACAGGCTACGAAAACAAAAATAATTAGAAAAAATTTGTTCACCCAAAAAATAGCTACAAATTTTTTATTAATTGTTTTTTGGTGAAACGCGTAGTTTTTGTTTTAATCGTAAAAAATTTAATTTTAGGCAAACGACACACTATTAGTCTGGGATCGAAGAACACTTGAGCATCCATTTTAGGTCCTGATGATTTGATGACTGATTTTTGTGCAGAATGTTCTCCTGATTCGGAATATATCCGGTGCACATAGTGAATTCCGGGTCATTTTGTTGTTATTTGACATTTTATGTGTTTAGATAAAAAATGCCATATCTTTGAAAATTATTGAAGTTTTGAAAATATTTTTCCATATTTATTTAAAGAAGTGTGATATGCACAAATTTTGTTAATAGTGTATGTTGATTTATTTGATTATTTTTCGAGAAAAACAATAAAATAGCGTTTTAATAAAAAACGATTTCTACAGTACATTTTTTATCATTTAATCATTTTTTTCTGGAATCATACAGAACTAACTAAGAAAATACAGTTGGTTTTGAATTTTTTTCAATTAGGCTATTAGTTTAGTTTTGACAAAATTCTAAATAAATACAAAGTTTTCACGTATGTGTGTACGAGTGTTCGTAAGAGCATTGGATGGACAGACAGCGTGGGGGGTTTCGGAGGCTGCAGATTTTCAATCTGAACCGCAACCTCACACAAGCACACGCTCGCAACATCCTACTTAATAGAATTTTCTAAACCAATAGCCTAATTAAAAAAATTTCAAAACAAATTATCTTTGTCTCAGCTAGTTCTATATGATTCCAGAAAAAATATTGTGAAATGATAAAAAATGTACTGTAGAAATGGCTTTTCATTAAAAAGCTATTTTATTGTTTTTCTCGAAAACCATCAATTAAATCAACATACACTATGAACAAAATTTGTGCATAGAATGTCAAATAACAACAAAACGACCCGGAATTCGCTATGTGCACCCGATATATTCGGAATCAGTAGCAAATTCTGGACAAGAATCAATCATCAAATCATCAGGACCTGAAATGGATGCTCACTCTCCTCTTCGGATCCCAGACTATATGGAAAAAATGAATGGACAAGTTGCTTATCCAAAAAAGAACTAAAAATTAGTAAATAATAATGTTTTGATAGGAAGTGCAGTTTTTGTTTTCACCATGAAAAATAACATTAAAAATAAAAAAATTAAACTTTTTGAAAAACGACACAAGGTCTAAAAAAAAAATAATAGACAAATTTTGTTCAGCCATAACATATCGTCGAATTTTTTAATAATAATTTATACATATGACAAGTAGATTTTCTTTTCTTCGTAAAAAATAAGTTTAAAGATGAAAAATAAATTTTTGGAAAAACGATAAGGGAGATGAAAAAAATGAGAATACAAAAAGTTGTTCAACCAAAAAAGATCTACAAATTTGTTATAAAGTCTTGTTATAAAATTATACTAAAAATTTTTTTTAAATTATTTATTCTAATGAAATATATGTATTGAAGTGATATGTCTTTCAGGGTGCTAAACATATTGTAGAAAAGTTCAAATTTCGGACAAAATCGAATCAAACACATTTTTTGATAATCTGCGTTTTAATTTTTTTAATTTAAATACTCATAACATTTCCATTTTTTTGCAAATAGGTAAGATACTTATCGTATTATAAATTTAAAGCACAACAAATTTTAATGAGAAGTAATTCTGTGACTTAGCATAGATTGCCTGCGTTATTTGAAATGAATCTGGTCAACAGAATCAATGTAGAACTTGGAAAAATTCCACAAACGTCAGTCAAGAAATTCCGAATCATAATATAATCTATGATCCATTGCCATAAATATCTTCATTCGAAACCAGCGTGGTATGAGCCAGCAACACCTCTTGAAATGTGAGCGTTATACAGTGTGTCATCGAACTAATTGTCCAGACTTATACGGCTGTATAAACAAACAAAAAATGAACCGAAACTTCGTTTGGAAAACATGTATTGAAGTTTTAATTTTTGAGTTATGAAATGATTAATCCGGATCAATCAGAACCGCCGCCAAAGCGGGGCCCTCTACAAAAATTATTAGATTAAAAACTGACTACTATCGGCGAGAAAACTATAAGCATCTGCCTTTGAAGCTTAACAACTCAGTCAAAAAAAAATGCTAGCGCAACAAAAAAATAGTCATTTAAAAGCTGAAAGTGTTGTACGTTAATGGGCTTGAAGACGTTTATGTAAAAAAAATTTTGTGCTTAGCAGACTGAAAAATGTAAAATAGAGTAAGGATTTTTGGGTACATTTGAGAACAGTCAAGTTTAGAGCATTATTTCTTATACAAGGGGCGATGGAAGAAATTTGAAAAAATTCATGAGTATGAGGAAAACTATTGTTAATCAGTTGCAGTTGAGAAATTTAAAAAATAATTCAAATTGTTACGTAAAAGTACAAAATGTACAACTATATTATCTTCAGTTCTAATACAGATTTTAAAGCGATTCAAACTGCAAACTGTAATTGATAGGCTCTGTATTTATTTTCAATCATTGCCATCCAAGCATTCAGAACTAGGGGCCGAAGAATCACCCGGAGGGATGTATTAGTCTTCTTTTTTGTGAAAATCGCGATATTTTTAGACATTTTTTTGTTGTTGGAAAACAAGTGACAGAAAGCAGGGGGGGGGGGGCGTTTTTTTTTACTGCCGACCGCTGGTGTCATTCTTCGGCCCCTAGTTCTATATGCTTGGATGGCAATGATTGAAAATAAATACAGAGCCTATCAATTACATTTTGCAGTTTGAATCGCTTTAAAATCTGTATTAGAACTGAAGATAATATAGTTGCAAATTTTGTACTTTTACGTAACAATTTGAATTATTTTTTAAGTTTCTCAACTGCAACTGGTTCACAACAGTTTTCCTCATACTCATGAATTTTTTCAAATTTTTTCCATCGCCCCTCGTATAAGAAATAATGCTCTAAACTTGACTGTTCTTAAATGTACCCAAAAATCCTTACTTTTTTTACATTTTTCAGTCTGCTAAGCACAAAATTTTTTTTACATAAACGTCTTTGAGCCCATTAACGTACAACACTTTCAGCTTTTAAATGACTGTTTTTTTGTTGCGCTAGCATTTTTTTTGACTGAGTTGTTAAGCTTCAAAGGCAGATGCCTATAGTTTTCTCACCGATAGTACGTTACATTTTTTTCTATTTTTTCGCTTTTTTAAAATCAACCCTTATTTTAAAAAGTTACACCCTGTAATGAAAAAAGCATTTAAAAAATGACTAGGTTAGATGTTTTGTGGTACTTTTAAAGCATAAGTGTATGCAGTATTTTTAAAGCATAAATAAGGAGCAAAATTATTCTACACCCCTAATTGTTACAAAAACAACCCCCGTATTTGTATCTGAATACAAACCTGCAGACTGGTGCCGAAAATTGTATAAATTAACTGTTGGGATTTTTGTACTCTTAATTTGTGTGCTCTTTCTTTATTTTCCAGTGCCATATCAATCGCTTTTGTAAAATTAACCCTTATATAAAAAATGTAACACCCTGTAATGAAAACACGAATTGAAAAAAGTGTTTATCTACATAGGTGGAACTTACTTACAAAATAGTAACATGGTACTTTTAAGCATAATTATTTCTCACCCCTAATCGTTACAAAAATAATCCCCGTAATGTAAAAGCTAAAATTTCAACATCTTTTATCAATATTATTTTTCAGTCTATGTATGTATATTCAAAAAATTAAATTTAACTTTTTCGATGCATCCTTTAATGTTTTCAAACAACATCCAGCACAACCATTATTAACGAGAAAACTCCATTTTTATATAAAGTACAATCCAAATTTTCACAACGATTGAAAGTTTTTTTAGCAGACTTTTTCGAAAATAATCTTTTCAAATATTTATTAAAACTATTTTTAAAGATAAGTTGAAATAATTTTAGAATCCTAAAAAGTACTCGTGTGATTAGGAATGATGGGGACCTACATGTATGTTATAAAATACATTTTGGCTTTTATCCGTGTAATAACCTGTGAGAAACATTTGCCCAAATCACATTCACAAAAAATTGCATTTCGTTCTGTACATAATTGTGATATAATACCAATCAAATTAAGACCAATTTCACGATAAGGACAGTTTTTTGGAGTTTCTAAAACTTGATCACTTAATACATTGAGTCGATAAAAAAATAAAGTGATCGATTTATCTGGATAATTTCGAAATTTGAAGATCTTTGATACTAGCAGAGTCGAAAACATTCCCACAGGCCTTCTCATAGAACTTAGTTATATTTCACATTAGGGGTGGTTTTCGGGGGTAGTTGGAACATGAATCCTTACCATGGTAACCCGCTGGAAAAATAAAAAACCGAACTACCGTAATAAAATCAAATTTTCACAAGTTCGAATCTTGAATATTTATTAGCAGAAGCACCACGACCCTGTATTTGAAGGAGATAATGAATCGGTGACTTGATATTATATGACAATTATGTACAGAACGGGATGCATTTTTTTGTTGACGTGATTTGGGCAAATGGCTCTCATAGGTTGCAATCCAGATAAAAGCCAAAATGTATTTTACAACATACTAGGCAGTCTGATAAGTCCCTGAAAAATGAAACACGGAAACGTTTTTTTGGCCAAAGTCGGTTTTATTTTTCAACATACTCTCCTTTTGGGTCGATGCAGCGAGTCCAACAATTTTCTAACTTTTTGATACCGTCCGAAAAGTACTCGATCGGAAGGTCTCCAAAATACGCCTCAGTTTCAGCTATGAGCTCCTCATTT
>NC_046657.1:124229136-124243175 GCF_010883055.1 Belonocnema kinseyi | reverse complement strand
CTTATCCAGCTTGGCCTTGGTCTCGGATATCGTTTTCTTGCGAAGATAGTAGTGTTTGATCAAAACTCGAAACTCAGATTTTTCCATATCAAAAAAAACTCGCAGGTTAGTCGCTTCTTAGTGCTGTAACTTGTAAATGCGTAAACATAAATGGCTGAAGTTTTGACAGGCGTCATTTGAAGGATCAAGATCGACGAAAATGGTTCACATTAGTGAATACTAATGCCATCTCTTAGAATTTTCAGGTACTTATCAGACTGCCTAGTACATGTAGATCCGCAGTATCCCTAGTCACTTTTTAGGGTTTTAAAATTATCGTTCAAAACAATCGTTCTGAAAATTTAGATTTTTCTTCATATAAAAATGGAGTTTTCTCATTAATAATTGTAGTGCTGGAAGTTGTTTCAAATCATTAAAAGATGCATGGAAAAGGGTGAATTATATTTTTTGAATATACCCACATAGATTAGAAAATAATCTTGATAAAATATTTAGAAATGTTAGCTTATACGTTACGGGTGTTGTTTTTATAACGATTAGGGGTGATAGATAATTATGCTTAAAAGTACCATGTTACTATTTTAAAAGTAAGTTCCATCTATGTGAATAAAGACTTTTTTTCAATTCGTGTTTTCATTACAGGGTGTTGCATTTTTTATATAATGGTTAATTTTACAAAAGCGATTGATATGGCATTGGAAAGTAAAGAAAGGGCATACAAATTCCAATAGTAAATGTATACAATTTTCGGCGTCAGTCTGCAGGTTTGTAAAATAGCAAAAAATCTAGCGTAGTCATTTTTAAATACTTTTTTCATTACAAGGGGTAATTTTTTTGAATAAGGGTTGATTTTACAACAATAATTTATAGCACATTGTAAAGCAAGAAAATAGCAAAATAATATAACCTACTCATTTTTTTAAATTTAATGATTTTTGTAGAGGGCGCCGCTAAATTGACGGCCAGCTAGCGCCGCCCTGTTTTCTTGAAAACTAATAAAGCAAAAAAAATTTTTGTTAAAAAATAGCAAAAAATATGCATTATATGACATTTTCTTTTTCGTTAGTGACGCCACTGAGTTGTCTGACTTTAATTAATCCATATTGCAATGTAAAGCGCATTTTTCTCGCTTGTTTAACTATTTTGCTTGACACATTTTTGAAACATTACTCGCTGTTTTAATACTTTCAATCAATTCAATCTTGTGGCCACTCTAGTTTATACATCCATATAAGTCCGGACACATAGTTCTTGAACACTCTATAAAAGCCTTTACCGATAAAGATTAGCTGCTGATATGTAATTACAGTGAAAGCTCGATAATTCGAAGTGCTCTGGGACCGAAAAAAACTTCGAATTATCGAACATAAGCAAAGATATTATAAATATCTTTGACATAAGAGTATAAATGCACATAATTCGTTTATACGTTTATTATACGTCCCATAGAACGTATTATGAATTTCCTTTGAAGTAAAATCGATGCAGGCAGTGTGAAAATGTTTTTCCAGTTAATATTATAATTCCAAAAAAAAATATAATCAAACGTGAAAATTTTGACAGGCTGTACTTCGAATTATAGAGGTTATCATCACGGCGGGGCACAAAATTTTCTTCTAATTATCGAGAAATTCGAATTATCGAACTTCGAATTATCGAACTTCGAATTATCGAACTTCGAATTATCGAGAAATATTAACATGGGAAACATCAGGTTTCAGCCAGGGCCAAGAAAAAGTTTACAAGTTTTTCTCTAACTGTACTGTTGGGAAAAATAATGACACCAATCACAGTCCAAGCAGAAGACAGCCACGTCAGCCGTATGTTTTCACGACTGACTTTTCAGACGGCCCTGCAGACTCATAAAAGGCTGATTTCGAATAAAATATTTTAATTATTATCATGAATTATTAATAATTATAATTATTTATTATAATTACTATAATATCGCATTATGGTAAGGAAGAAAAATGTTGAAAAAATATTTATGAGTACTATATTAAGCATATAAAAATGGTGTATTTAATTCATCTTATTTTTTCTCTGACTTGTTTATGTCACTGTGAATAAATTTCCAATGATCTAAGTATATCCATTTTTTAAAAATAAATTCTTTAATAGAAGAAATCATTGAAAATTATTGAAAAATTCAACATTTCTTATAAGAAAATTGTTCTTCTCGACATGCAAAAATAAATGTTTAATCTTTCTCCTATTTTTCCCCTTATTTGTGAAAAAATTACCCTATTTCCCTTTTTTTAAGTCTCTTTAACGCGGTGATCTCTGTATGCATTTTCATCGAAAACCCATCTAAATTTGAGGCATGAGCTACGACAGGAGCGTGAGAACAAAATCGTTCAGATTCATAATTATTGGCTTAAATAACTAAATAACATACCGATCAGTTTTTTAAAAACTTGTTACCACACATATTTAGCAACACTCCTCTATATCGTTTATTATTTTTATTTTATTTTAATCTTATGAAAAGTTTAGTCACTAAGGTAACATTTTCGATGCCTTGGAATATAGGCCTTACGTGCATAATAAGGTGCTAACTTTAATTTTAATTATCTCAAAGTTACTACACGGATCTTTAGATAGCACTTTCAAGAAAGTATACTTCCAAATTGAAAAAAAATCCTACGTAAGTCATTATTTAATATTTTGGAGACACCTAAAAATCATTTTTTTTTTTTAATATTTCGTTTCGAGTGCATATTAGGTGGTGTTCACTCCACAGACAAAAATTAGGGATGGCAATATGCCATCAATTACAATTACAATTCGACTAAACTGTGAACTCGCGAATTCGGGTAGAATTTTTACGATGAATTTTAATTCGTACTTAAGCATTTTTTTAATGTTTCACATAGTTTAAAATAATTAGTGAATGAAAAAATTAAGATTGATGGAAAAATGAGTGCTTTTACTGTTTGTCATACCTTGAAAAGTACCATAAAAAAAGAACAATAGTTATGAGACGAATTATAGTTCCAATTGGTATGTAGCTAGATCCGTCAATTAGAAGTGTTTTTTTTTCATTTAGAAATTCGAAGAAAATGAATTCACCTTGTATATATGAGACTTTTTTTTTGACATTTGAAATACAATAATACTATATCTTATGTATTTGTTTGAATCTTCGAGACGAACGATTACAATTTTTTTTAATTTCTGGTTATTTCCCAGTCAAGTTTTGCAACTTTCCCGGTCAACAAAATGTAAAATTCATATCTACCGCAAAACGCAAACATTTGTTTAAATTCATGACGTTCATTATAAATATCCTCTAACACCCCAACCAGCTATCCCAACTAGCACGATGATTTTTTAAACAATGAAATTAATTTCCAAATAAAAAGATTAATTTTGTACCAAAAAATAATTTTTTTTGACAAAATACATGAAGTTTTAACAAAATGGTTAAATTATCAGTTAAAGAAGAGACATATTCAATCAAATGGGTTAATTTTGAACCAAAAAAAAGAACTTAATAGAAAATAGAACAGTTATATTTTTGTTGAAAGAATTAATTATCAAGCTAACTGATGAATTTTTGACTAAAATGATGAACGTTCAACTGGAATAGATGAATTTTAAATCAAAAAGATGAATTTTCAACTAAACCAATGAATCTTCAATCAAAAATTGAATAGTTAAATTTCCTAGTCGAAAAATGAATGTTCGACGAAAAAAATTAATTTTTAACTAAAATTATGAAATATTCAACTGGAATAGTATTTTCTGTTTCAGAAAAAAATTATTTTCTACCAAAAAAGAAACAAATTTTGTAATAAAATACGTAAGTTTTCGGTAAAAAATTCCTTTTCATCCAAAAAAAAACAACCATTGTTTAATCAAATAGCTCATTTTTTAACCAAAAAATGAGTTTTTTATTAAAATGATAAATCTTCAATAAAAAATTAATTTTAAACAAACGAGTTTAGTTTTCAACTAACAAGGAGACCTTTAGGTCTGCTTTTTTGGTTTAAATTGATACTCGCCTGAATGAAAGGTACATACCAGAGCTTTTCTGAGAAAAATCAAGGAAGACGCAAGTTTGAACCATTTTCGAGAAAAATGTATTTTAAAAATTGCGAACACATATTCATAGAGCCGATTAGAGTTCTGAGCCAGTTATATTACTTTCAGAACGGTAACGAGAATTAAAATATTACCGAGAATATAACCGAGAAATAAATTCTCAATAAATAAAAAATTGAATGTTTGCGTTAATTTCTCGATTGAAAATTCAACTCTTTCTTTGAAAGTTTGTCTTTTTTAGTTTAAAGTTGGCCTATTTTAGCAGAAATTAAATCTTTTTTTTTTTGATAAAAATGCAAATGCTTTGTTAGAAATTAACCTATTATACTATTTTCTTGAAAATGTAACGATTTCGTAGAAAATTTACTTTTTGTTTAAAATTTATATTTTGGTGTTGAAGAATGAACTTTTTGGGATAAAAATGCAACTATTTGGTAGAGAATTTAACTACTTTGTTAAACATTCATCCTTTTTGGTTGAAAAATTCGTTTTTTTTTAAATGAAAATTCAATATTTTTCGTAGAAACTTACTTTTTTGTTATAAAAATTTCATTTTTGATGTTACTGAGTTAACTGGAATTCCTCTGCTTTAAGATAAATTTAATATTTTTTGATAAAAATGCAACTATTCGCTAGAAAAATCAACAATTTTGTTAAAAAGTCATCCTTTCTGGTTAAAAATTCGTCTTTTTGGTTTGAAAATTCAATTTCTTTGGTAGAAAATTATTTCTTGTTAAAAAATTCATAGTCTGGTCGTGAAAACTCGACTAAAATATTTTTCAACAAAAAATTAAATTATTTTTTTGAAAGCTTATCTTTATGATTTAAAACTTAATTTGTTATAGAAGAAGTTTAATTTTTTGTATGGAAATGCAACTTTTTCGTTAAAAATCGTTCTTCTTTGCTTGATAATTCAACTAATTAGTTTAAAACATTTGGTTGAATCGCTTTGTTAAGAAATCACTTTTTTTGTTAAAGATTAATATTTTAAGATGAAAAGTTATCTCGTTGATCAAATGTTTAATTATCTTGTTATAAATTAATATTTTTTAATTGCAAATTCCACTACTTGGGTCAGAGTTAAACTAGATTGTGAAATTTTGTTAATGAAAGCTTATGTATGGTTGAAAATTTAACTGTTTAGAGGAAAATAGTTCTTTTTTTGTTTAGAATTCATTTTTTAACAGACAATGGAACTTTTCCATTTTTCACCATTGATATTTTTTAGTTAAAAATTTGCGTTTTTTTGTTGTTAAAAAAATGACTTTTTAGTTTGAAATTTCTTTTTTGCATCAGTTTCGTGGGAAATTAATTTTTTGTTGAACAGTCATAGTTTTTGTTTGAAAATTGAATTTTTGTAAAGAAAATTTGTCCTCTGGTTTGAAGGTTCAATAATTTAGATAAACTTTTATTTAATTTTGGAGTGAAAAATCTTTATTTGTTGGAAATTCGTCTTTTTGGTTTAAAAATTCTTTTCTTTTGTTGTATAAATTTCATTTTTTTTTTTATCAAAATATAAACTATTGCACTTTTTCGTTGGCAATTTGCCTTTTTAGGTTGAATATTCAACTATTATTACATTATATAACAGTTATCTTTTACTGTAGGAAAACTTTTTTTAAAATAAATTAATACATTTGAAATGCTTAAATGTGTATATGAAACACTGTAATTACTGAGTATATCTGAGCTAGAAAATAATTTATGTTCAGCCGCTGATATTACCTGAAGAATAAAAATATTCTTAAAAATCATAAATTCTCTTAAATTCTCCTAAATTCTGTCATATTCTCAGTTATATAACCTGAACTTAAATTCTCGGGAATTTAAGAACTCTAGAGCCGAAGCAAGATTATTCCGAAGCATCGGTAGCTCCCTGGGAGAGTGCCCGGATAATAGTTTATTATTTCCCAAAATATCTAAGATATCGGTATCCTAAATGATTTAGAGGAAACCAAATTTGAAAAAATCGCTTATTAAAATATGTTGCTTAAATCATTTTTTTTACAATTGTTTATTGTTAACTTTGTATGAGAACAGTTGTTGCAAATCTTTCTTACAAAAACTTGAAGCAGTTACAGTGCAAAAAAAAAAATCGTTTCACTGCCAACGTTCCAAAGCTTCGAATTGATTTATTTACTTTGATTATCAGACTAACGCTTGTTGCAATGTAACAAATATGATTAAACCTATTTTATCATGAAGAATATCTACATCAATTCGTATGATGAAGAAAAATCTGCATTTGCAAAACCAAAAACTTAAAACTTTTCCACCAAAAATGTCTATAAAAATTTCAATTGTTAATCTTTTGTAGAAATTGTTACTGCGATCACTCTCACAATAATTTTAAGTATTTCCAGATAAGACCAATTTGTTTCTAACAAAAATTACAATTTTTGAAATACATGATTATTTCGTGATATTTGTATTTGAATAATAACAATTGTTTATAGTTAACTTCACATAGAAATGGTGACTACAAATCTCTCTCAGTCTCAAAAAAATTAAAGCTGTTTTATTGAATACAAAAATACAAATATGGAAGCAATCAGTTTTGACAGTCAGTTTCACAAATCTGTCAAGTTGTTTTTAGTGACCTGTTATTTTAACAATCTGTCGCATTATTATTCACAAATTACACTGGTAGACATTTCACGACAATTTTTTACATTAAAATATTGTCTATCATCATTCTGTTCAGTTTAGTTATTTTTTATTTAATCATGAAATACTTGGTTACTTTCGACATATCATTAATTACATTCCATAATACCGAAGTGGTAGAAGGAGTTAGGGTAGGAGGAGTCAGGATATGGTCACTAGCATATGCAGATGACATAGTGCTGCTGGCAAAGAGCGAAGAGGCTTTAAAGGAGATGATGAAGAGGTTGAGAAGATACTTGGACAAAAATAGGCTAGATTGAAATTGTTTGATTTGCTAGTGATGAGTGTCTTATTTTACGGAGTGGAGGTGTGGGGTTGAAAGGTAAGTGAGGAGGTAAATAGGATACAGGAGAGGTATGTAAAGTGGACACTGAGGTTGGCAAGGAATACGCCGAACTATATTGTCAGGAGGGAGACAGCAAGAACGAGTTTAGGGATTATAACAGGGAGTCGAGCGTGTAAATATGAGGAGAAATTTTTGGAAGAGGGGGGAAGTAATTTGGTTAGGGAGTGTTAGTGGGAGAAGGAGAACAGACGTAGTGGTGCAAAGATGGAGGTGGAAAGGGAGGCACGATGAAGGAAAGAAGGTATATGAGTTGGTTAAAAGGAATGGCATGGAGAGAGAGAAGGCAGAAGGAGAGGAGAGGATAAGAGAGTCAAGGTTTAACGGGAACTATGTGTGGATTACGCCAAGGGAGAGAGCGTAATATTCGTGCGAGAAAGGAGATCAAGGTAGTCAGAGACTTATAGCAAGAATGAGATGCGGTTGTATGGAAGGTTATAATAGGTTATGGCTTTCTAGAGAGAAGAGACTGTGTGAACTGTGCGGGAAAAGGGATGCCAAAGTTGAGCACTGGTTGGAGGAGTGTGAAGAGGTGGAAAGGAGTGAGATAAGCATGGAGGTATTGTTGCATGAAAGGGGGGACAAAAGGGCAGTAGCACGGGTGAAGGGGATGTTGGGTAAGATGGAGAAAAAGAGGAGGGAGAGGGATGGAGAAGGAAAGATTGTAAATAGGAGAGGAAGTAGATGTAAGAAAAATGTAAATATTGTAAATAGTAGTTAAGTATTAGGTGTTAGCCGCGGAGACAGAGGTTGATAATGCAAGGCTTAGCGATAAAAGAGCGAAATCCGTGCGAGGCGCAGCGGGAAAGATGAGGCTATAGAAACGAGCGGATTAGCTATAAGGTGTGGATGGATAGTACTTTGTAAGAAATAGTTGTAAGAAAATTTTGTAAAAGAATGGAAGTGTAAGCAAGTAAATTTTTTAAGGCCAGCAGGCCGAAAAATAAACGTTTATCTATCTACTGCTTTCAAAGAATCACAAAACTTTATACTCAAGATATCACTGATTTATTATTTTTTGATGGTAAAAGAACGAAAAATTAAATAATTAGACAAACAGTAGCACCGGCGCAAAATAACAACAAGAAAGTGTTTGCTATGTGGCGAACAGCTGATAATGATACATACTGTGCAGGTCCGAGATTTTCCCGATCACGCTATCTTAGCAGCGACTCCCCGCGAATTCTCTACGATTGCTACCATGAATCCCAATGATTCCCTGCGGTTCGATTCAAAGTCCTTACGGACTGCTACGAATGCTTAATGACTTCTATCAAAAACCATCGGACGCGTACGAATTTTCCGTTTTGGTCAAACGATTTCACGAACGTGACTTCGCAGACGATTTGCTACTTTGATTTTTACGACATACATTCCCTTACGCAAATTCTTACAGATTCCGTGCTGATTTCTGACGGAATAAATCGTGATTTTTTAAGTGGTACACCCCTCGCAAACTACCAGGGAGCTACCGATGCTTCGAAATACTCTTACACCGGCTCGATGACCAACCGTTCGCAATTTTTAAAATGAATTTTTCTCGAAAATGTGTCAAAATTGCGTCTTCTTTATTTTTCTCAGCAAACCTCTGGTATGTGCCTCTCATTGAGGAGAGTATTAATTTAAACAATTAAAAGACAGACCTAAAGGCCCCTTTGCAAGTACATTTATTTCCAACAAACAAACAAAATGTTTGAACAATGAAATTTACTTGCAAAGAAAAAAAAATTATTTCCTACCTAGAAAACGTGATTTTCCACTAAAAAGTCGTTTTTTCAAACAAAATATGGGAATTTTCAACGAAATAAATAAATTTTCAATTAAAAAAGACAAATTTACATGCAAAGTGTTACATTTTGAACTAGAAAAGGTACAATTTTCAACTCAATTTGGAACGGTTAAATTTTCAGTTGAAGAAATTAAGTTGACTTGAAATAGGCAAAATAAGTGCTCTTTATTTTCCCGTGGAAGTGAAGGAGAAGTGAAAGAAAAGTGAAAGAAAAGAGTTCGAAGAATGAATTTTAAACCTACTTAAACAACGAACTGGATTTTGGGATAAAAACGTCGCCCCATGCGCGTGCGTACGTGGTACAATCAAGCGCCATTTTACAGAAAAAGCGCGCTTATTCTACCTGTTTCAGATAAAGTATCGTATGTACGACGGAAGTAAAGTTGGTTTATACTCAGATGCAGTTTTATCGTCCTGGCCTTCGGCTCGGAAGTTAAATTCTGCATCCCCGTACATAGTTCAACTTTACTGCCTGCGTACATAATCTACTTTTCAACCAAACTTTTACATTTTTAACTTAAATTATGAATCTTCAACTAGAATAATTGAATTTTCTATCCACCAAGAAGATGAATTTTCAACCATTAAGATTAATTTTCTACAAAAGGACGAATTTTCCACAAATTACATGCATTTTCGAGAAAAAAATGGTTTAATTTTTAAATACAAAATCTGCCTGCTTCGCGGGCACATCCTCGTCGCGCGCGGCTCGCTGCGATCGCAAGTTTCCGCGCGCCTAGGACAGGCGACTGTCGGTTCTCGCGTTTCGCGCTCGACAATATATTTATCTCGCGCACTCGCGCTCGATCTTTCTTGATAGACTTTTTAAAACTACAGGTGAAAGTATCGACAACAGTAATTTGGTGATTGTGAATTCTCTTTTTTTAAAGCTCCTTCGGCTTTAACGAACACATTTTCATCACGTATCTCGTGCTTCGCACTGGTTTAAAAACAGACGAAGTTTCATTATCTCGTTAAAAAAAGCGCATTTTCAAAAAAAATGTTATTAAACATTTTATTGCAACTTTTGTCGTTTTTCCATAAACTGAATTTGCTCATTTCAAATGTTTTCTTTATGATTTAAACTTTACACATGCGTTCTACTGAGCAGCCTTAGCGTTTTTTAACTTCTAAATTATGTATATCGAGGCGTCCTAACGATAGGATGCCAAAGCGCGCGTTCGACTAGATGATACTTAACCAAAAATATAAACAATAAAAAGCTAACCGAGAAGTTAGCGCTAGAAAGTTTCAGCTCGTGAAATTGAGCAAGATGAAGCTAGGAATTGTCCAAAACTAAAAGATGCTCGCTCACTCCATCGAATCATGGAAGTGCTATCTCGGGCGAGAAAAGCATGAAGATAGAATAGGTAGATAGCGTGAGATGGATCTTTCATGATTTGATGAAGCGAGCGAGCACCTTTTAGTTTTGGCCAACTTCTAGCTTCATCTTGCTCAATTCCGCGATCAAGACTTTTCTGGTGCTAACTTCTCGGTTAGCTTTTTATTATGTATATTTTTGGTTAAGTACCATCAAGTCGTGTCCTGTGCGTTGACATCCTACCGTTAGGACGCCTCGATATAACCGAAGGGCCTATGACAAAGCCACCGAACGCGTCCTCGGGTTGCGGATAGAGGGTCCCTGTACCAAGGATTTCTGCTGAATATGGTTTCGAAAATGAATAGGCAGTCGCGGACAATTGTCCAGGGGTGGTCCCGAAGAAAATAACCCCCAAGCTGAGGTGTGAAAACCGTGCCAAAAGCTAAATGGCACCTGGGTGAGGTGTCTAGAACGGTGACTCTGGGATATCGGGCGACCTCTCAGAGTACGCAGCCTTATCCTTGCATGCGGGGCTCTACAAGGATCGACGAACTCCTTTCCCTAGCTTCTCGTGGGAACAACAATGACAAGACCAAACATAGTTGTAGTAAGTGCGGTTCAAAGCAACAGAACGCGCAGGGTCTCCCGACAATGGGCGGTCAACAAACCGACCACTCTAGAGCTGGGGGAGCCAATGAAGATGGATTCAATGCAATAGATCGGTGGAATCTCGAGACCTTTAGGTGGACGGAGCAACTAAATAGCGACTTGCTAGAGTGCTACGATGCGAGTGTGGCCCCTCAACGAAGTTACATGGCACGACTGCATGCTCTGTGGTGCGAGAAACACCCGGAGCTATCGCACTTTTCGCATCAACGTTTGCGAAATCATGCCGAAGTACTCCAAAAAAGGGCTATGTAATCAGAACGCCTACTCTACCACAGCCAGAACAAGCCGGCAACAGAGAGAAAAAAGGCGACACTAAGACCAACAGCGGGAAAGCATCCGATAGAGGAGGAGCAATGCTTTTTGACCCGGAGAAATATCAACACCCAGGTTTCTCTCAAGTCTAAAGATCTGGCTGAAATGGATGACGAACTTCATGGACATTTTTCCAAAGAATCCGACCTCAGGACTATCAATTGTTGTGTGTATAATGCAGCGAGACCTTTGGCCGATGCGAACCGTAAAACAAAACCAATGGTTGATCATAAGACCAAAAGACGAATGCATCAACTCGCCATGAAGATAGACTGGGCTAGACAGTACGCGTCCCGCATTCAGTGTGTGATTGACTACATCACATCTGGCAGGAATTTTACCGCCAAGGTTCAAAAGTTCGCGCGCGAACTTCGGACCCGTTATCACACACTTGACAAGTCAAAGCTGCTGACCATCAGGCAGCATATTGTTGAGATAATACGGTTACTATCTGACGCTAAGAGAAGTCTAGAGCGGAGGGAGAGGTGGGTCAGAGAAAATCAACAGTTTCTCTCGGACCCATCTCGACTCTTCCAAGACCCTCCAGTTACTGTCGACCACCCACCCAAACCAGAGGAGGTCGAAGTATTTTGAAGAGAAGTCTACGAAGTGCAGCATAGGCTGGACGAAGACTTAGATAACATAAATAGCTTCAAGGAGCTGTGTAGTACCCTCATAACACCTAATGAAAAATGCCCACCCATCACTACCAAGGAGATGAAAAAAGTATTAAAAGGAATGAAAAACTATTCCGGCCCGGGACCAGATGGTATCAAGACTTTCTGGTGGAAGAAGTTTCCTTCAACCCATCAGCATTTGGCTCGTATTTTCACCTCATATTTGAAGTCGGAAGAACCAATTCCGCAGTGGTTGGTGGAAGGGCGCACATTACTCCTGCCGGAAATAGGCAACTAAGCTGACCCGAAGAATTACAGGCCAATCACTTGTCTGAACACACCGTATAAGATAATCACAGCTATCGTAAATGATAGGATTGTTCGGGCAATTGAACCTGTGTGGCAAGAAATGTATGAACAACGCGGCTGAAAGAAAGGCGTAGCAGGATGTCGGGAAAACCTGCTCATCGATAGATGTGTCTGCAAAGATGCAGCATACTACCAGCGTGACCTATCGATGGCCTGGATTAATTGCCGGAAAGCTTTCGATTCGAACCCATAGACTTATGATCTGTCTTTTGGAAAGCTTAAAGGTTCATCCGCAAATCGTGAAGTGAATAGAGAGATTGATGCCGCTTTGGAAAACCAGATTTACTATCTCATCTGGAAAAAATCGTGTGACATCTAACAAGGCCACCTTTCAGAGAGGTGTCTTTCAGGGCGACACCATGAGCCCACTCCTCTTTTGCCTCACATTATTGCCACTATCTCAGCACTTCGCCATTCCGACGGGTACTTTTGCAGCAAACCTGTAGATCAAAAGTACAAGGTCACTCATGTATTTTACATGGACCATCTTAAGATCTATGCTAAAAACAAAGAGCAACTACATCTAGCTATAGGGATTGTCGAACGATATACTAAGGAAATAGGAATGGAATTTGGGTGAGAAAAATGCGCCAAGATTTATTTGAAGCGAGGGAAACTTAATGGCATCCCTGAAGACCCTGAGCTCGTCGATAGAAGCGCTATACGATACAGTCGTGCTGGAGAGACTTATACATACCTGGGCGTGCCACAAAGCCGCATTTAGGATATGACTTCTATAAAGGATAATCTCTGAAGCAGATGCAAACGTTTCATCCGGCAGATTTGGTTTATCGAACTGTCGGCGAGAACAAAGTATCTGCAACGAACATGCTTGCCGTCCCGGTAGTACTTTATTCATTTAGAGTGGTACCGTGGGCGAAGAATGAGCTCAGATCCCTTGATATCGAGACACGAAAGGTTATGCACGTGAACAGAAGCATGCATCTAAAGGCTTCTGTTCTAAATAAAGAGACCCTCTTCTTAAAATGACCAGGAAGCACTCCTCGATAAGAGGATGCACGGCATCTTTCACAGAAATGTAGAGGATCAGTCAATATCGTGTGAGATAATTTTTGCTTTGCTTAAATCACATGGATTGAAGTCTGGCACGGAGGGTTTCATTTTGGCATGTCAAGACGCTTTCATTTTCACCTTCACATACCGTCGCCACATTTTGAGCCAAGACATTCCCGATTATAGCTGCAGGGCGTGCCATGCACACCCCGAGCATTTGGTACATATACTATCTAGTTGTCCAACTCACGCGAGAACAACCTATATGCAGTGGCACAATGCGGCACTAAGAGTGCTATATTAACATCTCTGTCACTCTTACAACATTAACCTTAATATCGCTCCTCTTAATGCTCCTAGGGAAATCGAGTCAATTGTCGAGAATAAGAAATGCCGCATATACTGGAACCTTATATTCTTGACAATTGTTTCTGTTGCTCACTCGAGGTCTGATATGTTTCTTCTTGACTTCGAGAAGCGAACCCCGTTCGTTATCGAATTTTCGGCGCCAGCTAAAAAAAACATCATAACCAAGGAGAATGAAAAGAAAGAGAGGTATACATACCTCATAAGCGAGTTGCGACGATTGTACCCGGAATATTCTGTCAAACTAATGGTCCTTATCATGGGCGCTCTTGGAGGTGCCAAGCTTTCACTGGTTAGTAGTCTGAAAAGCATCCCTGCGTGTGAACAAGATGCTAAAACATTTGTGACAAAAATGCAGAAGGCGGTCGTCCTTGGGTCGCTCCGTGTCCTTAGGATGCACGAGACTTTTGCTGGATTGTCGTTGGTGAAATTTTACCGCGATTTCGCTGGGATCGGGTGCAGTTTTTCAGAATAGCGCCCGCTCCCGGCGAAATCCTGCGGTTGTCCTTATGACAAACTTTTATT
>NC_046657.1:124217530-124229036 GCF_010883055.1 Belonocnema kinseyi | reverse complement strand
AATGCATTATTATATTTGAGAATATTTGAAATACAGTGAAACTCTTTTATAGCGCCGATTTTGGGGCTGACGGTGGGTGGGAACTGACTCATTGTAGACCGCTCCGCTTTTGTTTTTTCATGCTTGACTGCTCGCCTGAGTGACAACCGCAGACCCCGCGCAGTTCCTGTTTTACCTACCTACGGCGCGGCGTCAATTCTCGAAAGGGCTATAGAAGGGTTGGCTATTGAAGGGTTTCACTGTGCTGCGAAAATGTTGCATGAAAAATTGTAACTTGGATTTTCCATTATTTTTTATGCTGTCAAAATTTATTTTTTTATTTGTCAAGAAAATTCAAAAAAGCTCACTTTTTGAATTTTTATCCAAAATGGCTGGCTAACGAACTTGACCTTCAGTTTATGACACTAAAAGAGTGTACCAGAGGCCAATCTAATAGAATTATTTTTTCAAATGTTATCGTACTGGCAGACAGGCAGGCATAAATACATACAGACGGACCGACACATTCGTAAAAACCTATTTTTCGGATTTAGGGGGTCTCAAAACGTGAATATTTGACCAAAACTGAAGGGGGGCGGGTTGTCAAATTTTACTCATATCTAATACCTTCTCTGATGAGAATGTAAAAAAAACCATTAATAAAAATTGGTTTGCTCTACCTTCGGTGAATAAATGTTACCTATTTATTTTGGCTTAGCTTGTGTCTTGTGTCGAAAAATTTAATTTTTGTAGTTTGAATGTTTTTTTTACGAATAAAACAAAAACTACGTGTCCTATAAAAAAGGGATTGATAACAAATTTGTAGATATTTTTTGGGTGCACAATGTTTGTCTTATCATTTCCCTAACATTTGAAATTTTTCTGGTTTCCGCCTTCGCTACTAATCTTATTGTACTTTCAGCACGTTTTCCAGTTAAATTACAGACATGTATTATTTTTTATTTACTATCAAAGGTAAATTTTCACATTTGTATTTTCCTATACCTTTTCTTAGGGTTCATTTCGGAGGTTTAATTGTATTGAAACCACAAAAGGCCAATAAAAATCTCAAAACAATATTCTTTTCTTTAGTAGATTTTCGTATATATTTTTCAATAAAATTAAAGCAATTTCAAGGAATAAAATCATTTTTTCAAAAAAATCAAAAATTTTAGTTTCTTTTTGGCGACCTCATGGTCATCTTTCTCATATTCTCCTTGATTTTATGACCGCATGTTTTTATCTTCCTCATGTTTATTTGTTTTTTTATTTGGTGCTCACGTAAATAGTAAACAGACCCTAACCTTATTTTTAAATCACTGCGCCGAATTTGAGCTTAAAACAATTTTTAAGTGGTTGGAATAAGCCATAAAAAATTAATGCACTTTTCCAGATTGTAAAAAAGTAAGTGACGTGGGAATCGATGCAATAGCCGAACTTCCAAACCTTCAACGTCTCAACATGGAGAATTTACGAAACATTTCAGGAAAAGGTCTCGAAAAAATGGGCAATCTGCGCCATTTAGACGCAAAAGGCTGCAAGAAATTGGAAATGAAGTACATTGCATGGATAATTGAAGTGGCGTCTCAACTGAAATTTCTGGATGTCAGCGAGTGCAGAGATATCAAACCGGATTTGTTTGAAGTGGCTGCGAAAACTATCCGAGTTCGCAAGATTGGGGTGGTTTTAAAAATATGCGTATCACTCGATCTTTTTTTACAGTACGAACCCACTGAAGAAGACTCGAAGCTTCCATTGGTTGTCACGAGTGAATCAATGGATTATTTTTACGAATACGATAAAAGTGGATAAAATCTCCATAGATATATTTAGTGATTAAAAGTAAAAGAATGTAGGAGAAGTAAATGCGGAATGCAATTCTGTTTTAGTCTTCTGTTAATAGTCGAAAACTAATTTTATTTTTCTATCTTAGGGATATTGTTCTTATCCTGAAATACGTTGTTGGTAACATTTTTTTTTGTAAAGGCGAGAGAATACTTTTATAGGTGTGCCGTAAAATTTTATATTGTTCATGACATCGAGCTTATATTGAAAAATATATGAGGTTCGAAATTTTTCATTAAAATTGAAGTCATTCTACTTTCTTTTATATGGTTTTTTTATTTATGGAGCAACAGCTTGCAGAAGTCTCCCCTTTGGGGGATTAAAAGAACACCACTATGACTATAATTCAAAATACTTTCAAGGAGATCGGAGATAACAAGTTTTCAGGTGGATACGCTTAAAAAATTTTACCTTTATAAAGGTACATTTTCTGAAAAGATGACTTAACTATTTAAAGAATTTTATGTTTAAATATTAACAATTGACTCATAAAGTTTTCTATCTGTTCTCATCTTTGATGATAATTTTTATTTTATATTTGAAGTAGGGGAAGTTTGAGCGCGACGGAGCAGGCGAGTAAAATGGAACGCTACTATATCTGGAAAAATATTCACACTTCACGTTTGATATTAATTTATTAAATAAAAATAAGTCTAATGATTTGAGGTAAGTACAAAAAGAATTGAAATTTTATGTAAATTGTATCAGAAACTAAGTGCAAATTTTTAGTACTTCAAAACTCAGGAATGGTGTAATTTTTGAGAGAAAGTAATGTACTAATAATGATCTTATCCCATTTTCCCTTACAAGAATTTCAAAAAATGATGTTTAAATTTTCTGTTCTTGGAATTAGATTTAATTATAAATTATTTATAAAAGTAATTTACGGATTTCAAATCAAATTTTCGTTGGGGGCGAAATGCAACAAGCTGCATGGGGCGGAATGTGACACCGGAACATCCGCGAATTTAACCTGTCGCAGTCACTGTCAGTGTAGCCTGTCGCCGGTCAAGATAGTTGCGAGATATTTGTGACAAATAAAAAATGATAAAGTACATGATTTAAGATATTAAAATGAGAAATTATATAAATTTTGATTTGTCGCTTACTTTTTTTTTAATTTTCAAAAAATATTACAAATTAAAATTGCTATTCCAATTGTTCCATACCGCCCCACCATGCGTTCTATTTTACCCGCCGCGTGTTCTGTTAAAACTTTATTAGTGTTAAAGATTTCGTGCACCGTCTCGCCCCACCTTCCCCTAACTGTTAAAAAAATTATTTATCTAAAAACAAGCTAGATAATTCCAGAAAGCATGCATGCAGCGCTTGGCACTTACGGTGTTACACATAAGTCAATTTTTCAAAGAAAAGTTGTGGGAACTGCATTGCTTTTTTTACTCGGTCTTTTCATAGTTCCATTATAGAGCTTCACAATAACTCGTAAATTATTTCATTAGTTTTTGATCAACAAAATTTCGGATTTAACGTACATTTCTAGTATCTTATGTGAAAATATACCAGTAATATCAAATTTAAGATATGTACCTTTTTTAGTTTTTATTCACTTAATAAACTGAGTTTTTGTAATAGATTTATAATAAAAACAAAAATTGAAGTATATTAAATTTGGAAGATGTCTGCCGAGGTAGATTTTTGGTTTAATCTTAGTAATTTATTATTTAAATTGAAAAATGCCAAAAACACATTTTTTGTATTTGTGCGCTACTTGCTGAGATTTATTTATTTATTGATTTTTCTAAATTAATGAAAATTTGCATTATACATTGCATTTTTTTATTTCTTCATTTGTATTTTTCTTTTTTGTGGAGTAATATTTTTTATTTCAAGAATAATATCTGGATACAGATGATTGCCACTCAATTACAATTGTTATAAACAAAATCACTATGTCGGATTTTTAAATGTATAATGATTTTCTTTTCTGCGGAACCACTTCTTTTCATTTCAACAATAATATTATCACACAAGAGATTGCGATTGAAAAACATCTATTAATAATCATAATTTATTATCAATTCTTATAAACAAATAAATGTTGTTGATAGGAATGATTAAAAACCGTGATAATCGTGTGGTTGAATGGCAATCTATTGTATAAGAATATTATAGTGATAATTAAATAAAATGATTCTGCTGCAAAAAATGTTCTACATTGTTACTACGGTCCTATGGCGTCGCAATGAGGTCAAAATAAAAAAATTGTAATCAAAAGAATATCGCTACGGCTATGGAAATTTGGTAATTTTTATGAAAAGTTTTTGGTATTAAATGCTGTTAAAAATGTTAAAAAGTATAATTTTTGTATAATTTCGAATTCTTCGTATATGAACAATAATGAAAACTTCCAAGATTTATTATTTCTTTTTAGTTTTATGTATGACATTTGTTAATAATTTATGAATTTATTATTATTTGATCATCATTATTTGATCATCATTTAATACCTACTAAAAACTGTAAATAACAAAATTACCATAATTTTGAGGTTTATAGAGATTTTTTTATTATGGAAAATCAAAATGCATTAGTCAATGTACTTCCTTGTTGAAGGAGGTTCCTTACTATCAACATAAGAAAATTTACACTTTCAATAATTATATTTTTCAAGCTTATGTTTCAGTCTTACCGAAAATCTTATTTTCAGAAAATAAGAAAGACGGACTGAAAATTTTCGAAAATTATCTTTTTGCGAGAAAACTCAAAAATTCAAATACGAATTATGTGAAAAGGATTTTACCGTATCACAACAGCTTATCAATATAAATTGTAAAATTGTTCTCATCGAATTGCAAAAACTTGAAGCTGTGACAAAAAAGTTGGAAAAATTTGAAAACATCTTATCTGTAGGCAAATCAGAGTAAAAATAAAATAAGTATATAGTTTGAAGAAATTTCTTAGAAACTTCATGATTATATTTTTCATACATTGTACAAAAATACTTTTGTTACCACAAAGAATATTGCAATTTTTTCAAATTTTTTGTTACAATTTCAAGTGTTTGCAATTCTATAAAGCAATTTTCACTATTTATACTAATAATTTGTTATGATACGGTGAAAAAATAGCTTCAAAATGGGCCCAAGCACATAGAAAAATGTTGATTATTTCGGAAATTATTTATCATTTAAGATAATTTTTAAATTAACATCTTTAATGCTTTCACGATGATTCATTTTGATGAAGAGATATTTCGGGTTCTAATCGTGTGCAATACTACGAATTTTGCACGCGTTTCGTGAACATTGCATTTCACTTCTTCAGGGCTAACCTTAAACTGAAGTATCAGGTTATGGTGTTCTTATTGTTACACTGTACGATGCCTTTGATTGGCCAGAAAGCCCCACAGTGGGGACTGATCCAACCTGATTGGCCAATCTAGTCTTTTAGAAAAAAATTGTAATCCGGGAGGACGGAAAGACAAATCGGATTTGTATTATATATCCATTGTCCCTATTGATGTTATTAAGGTGTCTTAAGATTTCGATTACTTCTCTATGCTTTCTTTGAAAGATACTGTGTGTTTTTTCGATGACTGTTGTTTTGTCAAATAAAATTTTACGTCCCGTTTCGATATGATACTCAGCTGATACTGATTGCGTGAGTTTCGACATAGTATCTCTCGTTACTTCTCTTCCGAACTCATACCTTTGATAGAACATTGTCTTAGTAATACTTAATTTCTTTTCAATAACAAATTCTACGAACAAACGTCAGGAGCAGTAAACCCTACTGAAAATTCCTATATAGGATCCTACATAAGAACATATATATGTTTCACCTATAGGAAATCACATACGATCCTATATAAGTTCCTGTATGGGATCCTGTATATGTTACCTTATGGGACCCTATCCAGATGTGCAGTAGTAATCTATGGCACCTACGGCTGCACAGAAGTTTTTTTGATCCTTCAGGAGCACCTAGAGATATACGTACTACGTATTAGTTACCATTAGTTATGTACCATTAGGGACCATCAGTTATATACCATTAGGCACTATAAGGATCCTATATAGGAACTTATGACATTTCCTATTTAGGTAGCACCTATATGTGATACATATAGGATCCTATGTAGGTTCCTGTAGAGGAACCTATATTGGAATTTTCAGTAGGGTGGGATCCCCAATCTCACCTGTAATAGCCAACATCTTTATGGAACATTTAGAGTCTATACACTAAAATCTTTAACCAATCCAAGCTTAAACCGGAATTTTTGTTGCGTTACATTGATGAATTTTTTGTTATCTGGCCACATGGACTAGACCCTGTTGAAGATTCCTATATAGAATCCTACACAGGAACTTTACAAGAACCTGTACATGATCCCTTGAGGGTTCCTATGTGGGTTCTGACGTATGACTCCTTCAAGGAAAAGTGACAAGGATCTTATATAGGTCCCTGTACAGTTTCCTGGACATAGTGAAGTCGCTGACATAGGATGTGAGGGTCGAATTCAGCAGATGAATGGCTAGAAATTTTATAATACCTATATTGTCTAGCCTCGATGCTGCGCGTGCTTGCGCTCTCTCGCGCACTCTTGGAAATTTTGTATCAATGTTTGAACTATATGAAAATTATTTCTTGAATTTTAAATAGCAATAATTGTATAAAAATTGTATGAAGAACTTAGTTTAAAGACTGTGCACATTTTAAAACAAAATTGCTTATTCAGAAATACATTATTTTTAATTATTGCTATTTAAATTTTTTTAAATTATTTAATACAGTTTTGAACATTAAAGAAGTGTTTCTGATAAAAGTATTTGTTTATTCCATTAAAAAATATATATAATATTCAACAAAACAAGTTTTTTGATTCTTTCAATTCTGAAATTTTCTGGTTCGGCCATTATATAATTCGGTAATTTTCTGTCGGGAATTTTCAAATAGGGTCATATTATAAACTGGAGCGAATTTTATTATTCAGCAATTTTTCAATTCGGGATTTTTATATTTCGGCAATTTTATAATTGTGATTGTGTTCAAAATTTTTCAGAAAAGATTCGAAAATAGATTAATTTAACCCATTCGTATACGCTCATGAACAATAAAAAATATTTTATAGTTTGGAGAGGTTTAATACTTTTGATTCAATTTTACGATGCCTTACAGACAGTTACGCAATTTTTTTTAACATTTGAATTTATGTTTCATACAACAAGATTTTTCTTCACATTGAAATATTTTTACCTTAGAAAGAAATACATATCTTGATCTGATATTAGAATATACAGATGACTCAAAAATTAATTTTCTTCGTTTCTATCACAGATGCTGTAGATCTGATAGTGTATGCTTTTGACCGCATTCGAAAGCGCCATTCATTTTAACAACAGTAGATACTGTCAAATCGAAAGTATCTTTGTTTCGCGAAAATAATTTTCTCTAGAAATTAAAAAGATACTTTGTCAATTCAAAAGTATGTTTAACATTTTATATACAACATTTTCTTGAAATAAATGTGTATTTATTTTTCTTTACTTTATATGCTTGAGCTTCATATAATCTTCAATATTTTAACCTATAGTACTGTATTTTGTATTAAAAAACTCGAATTATTTCACTCAAAGCAAAATTGATTGGATTATTGACATAAACCTTTGTAATAATAATGCGGAATTCAAAAACATCGACAATTTTAATTCAAGAGTACTTTTTTCTCAATGTATACAAACAAACAAATTGATAAAGCAATAAGAAAATACACTCAAAAAAACCAGTCAATACATCCTACTAAAGGAAGAGAGAGAAAAACGACCACCATCCTACAGTAAATATATATATTTAAACCACCTGCGAAGATAGGGCAACTACTATATAACCCCAAAAACAAAAAGGGCACCCCTTGGTGATCCAGGAGTATATAAAATCCCTTGTTCTTATAGCAACCCTAGCGGACCGAGTGAACGGAAATGATGCTCTATAGCGTATCCTTATATTATGCGCATAGTATCCCTTCCGTATCATGCAACAAAAACCAAAAAAAACTGCAAGATGGGCATTTAACTTGTTTCAATTCGGATACTACATTAAATTCTTCATTAGAATGTCATGGAGCAATTGCAATAGTATTTTTGAGACGTTAAAAGCTTTATAAATTATAATACTAATTATAAAATTCAGTGCAGAATGTCACGGAGTAATTGCAATAGTTTTTTTCCAGCGTTAAAAACTTTAAAAAATTTAATACCTATCATTTACATGGGCAAAAGGAGACTTTAATCAAATCTTCTTTAAGTAGCAGTTGATAGGCGTTATCCTTCGGTAACTAAGAATTTTGGATGAGTGCTAAAACTATACAGTGGGAACCTAAGAAAACAAGGCTGCGGCGCTAGTAGCAACATACTACTGGAGCGATTATGCATGCGCTTGAAGTCATCTTCAGCAGAAGTTAATGACATTTTTTAATTTTTAACGTTTTAAAAATACTATTGCAATCGCTCCATGCCATTCTAATGGAGAATTTAATGTAGAATCCGAATTGAAACAAGTTAAATGCCCATCTTGCTGGTTTATTGCAAAGTATCCTTTCCGTTGACTCGGTCCGCTAGGGAAAGTCTATATTGGAGAAACCGGGAGAGCGATGAGCCAACGTATAAAGGAACATGAGTGTAAAGTCAGCCTAAAACATTTTACACATTTAGCACTAGCTGAAGATTATATCGAAATGGGATATAAGATTTTATTTTACGAAACAACCATCATTGGAAAAGCACACAATATCGTTCCAAGAAAACATCTCAATAGGGATAATAGATACAATACCAATACAATTTGGCTTTCCCTCCTCCCGGATTAAAAAAAAATCATTTTTTAAGAGTTGATTGGCCAATCAGGTTCGACCAGTCCCCATGGTGAGGCGCTCTGCCCAATCACATGCATCGTAAAGTGTATATATAAGAACACCATAACCTGGTACCCCAGTTTCAGGTTAGCCCTGAAGAAGTGAACTGCAATGTACACGAAGCGTCGACAAAATTTGTAGTTTTGTACACGATTAGAACCCAAAATATATCTTTTTATCAATATTAACATTTACACTATTTTTGCAATATTCACTTAAAAAATAGACAAATTGGCTTCATCCTGGGCTCATTTTATACAGAGTTTCGAGAGCAATCTACCCTTTAAAACGAAATTTTTCCAGTTTTGGCCAAATTAAGATTAAGAGAAATTAATCTATCCGTGACTTTCAATTCCGACAACGGATCTTTCCAGTTCGAATTAAGTGAAAAATTTATTTAATCTTTACAAATCTCTATTGACTGATCATGAAAGTTCGTCAATAGGTCAATCGATGCATCTAGAATACTCAATCAAATGCTGTAATTCACAATATTTAAAAACTTTTCCTCATATGACGCAATAAACCATTTTTTTAAATTTACAAATCACTATTAATTAATCATGAAAGGTCATCGAAGATTATCGAACACGCGATCAAATATAGCAATGTAATATTATCAATACCAAAACAGTTGTCCTTATATGAATAATTCAAATGTTCTAATTGGTCGATCTAGTTCAAAATCTTATCAGACACAGATATGTATTTTAGTTTTCAAGAAATGGGTATAACAAAAAAATACGCACAATTGAACATATGCTCTGTGAGAAAAAAATTATTTATAACAATGAAAATTGTTATCAAATAACAATCTTTTGAAAGAAAATTATTAGCAATAAGAATTATTACTTGATTCCAACCTATCGTGTAAATTGGCTATAGCCAGAATACATTTTGTGTATGGGGGATATTCAGCAAGAAAAAATTCTGGGGAGGGGGGGTTGTAGCGACACACAGGAAAATACGTAATGTATATTATATGTATGTATTTATGTTTCAAGAATTTCAGGAGGGGGCCAACCCTGTCCACCTCCTAGCTACGGTCTTGAATGAAAGAAAATACTAATATTCTATGTATTACTGAGGAAATCTTAGTAAAAGAGTAAAGTGTGTAGCAGAAGCCTATGAATCATCTATTTATAATTAAAATTATTCGATTTATGTGTCCTCTTTTTAAGACATGCGGCTTTTAGCCTGCAGGGTTTCTGGCTATATCATGTTTTTTTGGAAGTAGGATTTTTTTTAGTTTTTCAATTGAAAAAATCATAAAATCTGTGTAGCATCTAGTAGTTTTTTCATATTTGTTGTCAAATGAAAAATATTTGTATAATTTAATGTTTTAATGATTATTTTAAGTATGTGTTATAAAGTAAAGAGATGGGTAACTAGAGTTCCTAGAAATTATAGTTTCAAAATTCAAAATACTGGGAATTATTGAAATATTTATTTTAAGCTTTAGAAAAATGAAGCTTTTAACATTTTTATACGTCGTTTAAAAATAACAAGGTGGAAAAACTTTGCATTATGCTACAAGCAATGACATTTAAATATTAAATGTTAGAAGGACAATGAAGTACTACCATTTTTATTTCCACTTTGATTTCTTTTTTTACGTTTGGTTCCTATACATTCCGAAAATCAGTCCTGATGAGGCGGTGTTAATTTTAAAACTGTTTGGAACATCAACTGTCACGCTATAATCATCAGGGCTGCCACATACTAATGTACTGGAAAAATGTGGAAAAAGTGACCACACAAAAATTCATAATTACTTAAATAAATTTTACAAGGAATGTCAGACAAATTTTAATTCATTTTATTAAAAGCTAAATAAACCTTTGACCCCTAACTGCTATATTTATATTTCGATGTTTTAAAACAGGAACTAGAAAACCAGAGAATTAAAAATTAAAATAACATAATTCTGAAATACTTTCAAAATAGATTATTCGCGAAAATATGGAAATAAATTCTTTTAAATAAAACTACAGTAAGTACTATATTAAATTAAGTATGGCAAAATCAACGCGATCGATCCTTGTGCATAGACTTTTTAAAACTAAAGGTGGAAGAATCGATAACAGTAATTTGGTAAATGTGAATTCTCTTTTGTTAAAGCTCCTTCGGACTTAACGAACACATTCTCATCACGTATCTTGTGCTTCGCACTTGAGCTTCTCCCTAAATTTTTATATCATTCCCATAAATGTATATTATTATAATTCATAACTTACATTGGTATTATAACAGACGTAGTTTCATTGTCCCGTTTGAAAGACAATGCGAATATTCTTTAAAAAATGTTGTTAAACATTTTATTTCAACTTTAATCGTTTTTACATAAAGTGAATTTGCTCATTTCTAATATTTTTTATGATTAAAACTTTACACATACGTTGTACTGAGCAGCCTTACCGTTTTTTAACTTCTAAATTTTGTGTGTGTGTGTGTGTGTGTGTGTGTGTGTGTGTGTGTGTGTGTGTGTGTGTGTGTGTGTGTGTGTGTGTGTGTGTGTGTGTGTGTGTGTGTGTGTGTGTGTGTGTCAAACTGAAGGGCCTATGACAAAGCCACCGAACGCGTCCTCGGGTTGCGGATAGAGGGTCCCTGTACCAAGGGTTTCTGCTGAATATGGTTACAAAAATAAATAGGCAGTCGCGGACAATTGTCCAGGGGTGGTCCCGAAGGAATTATCCCCCAGGCGGAGGCGTGCAAACCGTGCCGAAAGCTGAATGGCACCTGGGTGAGGTGTCTAGAACGGTGACTCTGGGATACCGAGCGACCTCTCAGAGTACGCAGCCTTATCCTTGC
>NC_046657.1:124154396-124217430 GCF_010883055.1 Belonocnema kinseyi | reverse complement strand
CAGTTTCTCTCTGACCCATCTCGACTCTTCCAAGACCCTCCAGTTACTGTCGAACACCCACCCAAACCAGTGGAGGTCGAAGTATTTTGGAGAGAAGTCTACAAAGTTCAGCATAGACTGGACGAAAACTCAGAAAAAATAAATAGCTTCAAGGAGTTATGTGTTGCCCTCATAACACCTGATAAAGAATGCCCACCCATCACTACCGAGAAGGTGAAAAAAGTATTAAGAGGGATGAAGAACTATTCCGCACCGGGACCAGATTATATCAAAACCTTCTGGTGGAAGAAGTTTTCTTCAACCCATCAGCATTTGGCCCGTATTTTCACCTCATATTTGAAGTCGGAAGAGCCGATTCCAGAGTGGTTGGTGGAAGGGCGCACAATACTCCTGTCGAAAATAGGCAACTTAGCTGACCCAAAGAACTACAGGCCAATAACTTGGCTGAACACGCTTTATAAGATATTCACAGCTATCCTAAATAATAGGGTTGTTCCGGCAATTGAACCTGTGTGGCAAGAAATGTATGAACAACGAGGCTCAAAGAAAGGCGTAGCCGGATGTCGGGAGAACATGCTCATCGATAGATGTGTCTGAAAAGATGCAGCATTCTACCAGCGTGACCTATCGATGGCTTAGATTGATTATCGGAAAGCTTTCGATTTTACATCCCATAGACTTATCATCTGTCTTTTGGAAATCTTAAAGGTTCATCCGCAAATAGTTGGGTGCATAGAGAGATTGATGCCGCTTTTTCCATTTTTGATCATGTTCTCTAGTAGGGACTATATATTTTTTTCATTCTATCTGAAAGTATATGTCAAAAAAAAAAATGAGACCTGAAAGAACTCTATACGATTATTTTCTAAAGAGCAAATGTCATTTGAAAAAAAAGTTTTTCGGACCGGAAGAAATTATTATCTCGCAAACGAATTGATTTTTCCATCTAAAAAAATTTGTGAATATTAAAGACATAAAAAGGCATACTTTCATTGAGTTTCGTAAAGAAAAATTATTTTGCGGAAATCTATATGTTTTCTATGAAACACTCTTCTCTCTGACGGCATCTTTCGCCGAAAATCACAATAATACAAATTTCACCCCTTTCAACCTCCCCCAAATCAACCCCGCCACAACCCTGCTCACAGATTTTTCTTTTTTACGTTTATTATGAGTCACTTTACCGTTTCCAGTTGTCCAAGTGCTGTTAACAATTTACTTTTGCCTTAAAAACAGGTAATTCACCTGGACTAATTTATTTAAAAATATAAACAATATCCTTTAATGTATAGTCTATAATTTCTTGTAATTTGTTTTAAAAATTAATATTAAATAATTATTTCATTATTTAATGATTTCTCATCTTTATTTATTTATTATTTGCTTCCAATTTAAATTACTTTGTTTAAAATTAAACTATATTGTTTTAAAAAATCATCTTTTTGGTTTGAAAATTTAAAAATTTTATTCAGCTTTTTTTGTTCCCACCTTTTTTAATTAAAAATGCAACTGTCTGAATAAAAAGTCATCCATTTCGGCTGAAAATTAACTTCTGGATAAAATGTTGCAAAGGCACACATTAGTACATTAGAAAAAATGATTTCTCAGGAAACCTTGGGTTATAAGCAACAAGGGTATCATAAATTATCTTGGATAAGTATCTGGCTGATTTTTAAATTTAAAAACTATGTACGTCCCACTGGATGGTATTAGATGTAATACTGGGTATTATCAGAAGATAAGGTTGCTAATGGCATGTACATATTTTTTTAATTTAAAAATCACCTAGATACTTATTGAAAATAAGTTTGGGTCATAAATGACATAATTTCACTTTTTAAGTTTTTTTAAAATAATTTTCTACAATGATACATCATGTATGCTATATCATATTTTTGAATGCAATCCTAATAGGTACTTATCAAAACATAAATTTCTTCATAGGATGTACAAATATTTTTCAAATTTAAAAATCACCCCGACACTTATAAAAAATAAGTTATGATACCTTCGTTGCCTAGAACCAAAGGCTTTCTGAGGAAGATGCCAAATATAAAATATGTACATAATTTGTTCTTATGTAGCAAGGAGTACCTTTGTAATATTTTATCCATCAGAACAAAATTTTATAATTAATGTCTTTAAAAAAATTTTTAATCAACAAAACTAAATATCGAAATCGGCAACAAGTTTTTCTTAGTTAAAGTTTTTGCTGTTTACTCTTATTTTAAAAAATCATTTTTGAAAACAGATCTTTGTATGTTTGTGATATTTGTAACTTTTTTAAATTATGAATGCAAAATGGACATATCTATATATCTGTTTTTAATTGCAGGTATTATGTTTAATTTTTAACTAGCATAAGAATCTACAAATCAGACTTTGTAATTTTCCTATAAATAATCTCTGATGAGGGAGTCTAAATTTGCTTCGAAACATGTTGGTTCTCTATTGTAGTATAAAAAACGGCGAAAGAAAAAGTAAGAGAGATTGGTTTTGGTTGAATTTTCCCTTTTTTTCCCCCAGTTTTTTAAATTACTATTTTTTGCCTCTTATGCGCCAAAAAGTGAATTAATTTGGAGGTCTGATTTTTAATTTTGAATACTTTTACTGCTATTTAATGTTCATTTAGGCAGATTAAAAATATTTCCTTAAAATATTCCAGATTCCTTTTTGACAATTTTGAAAATATTTTTATATATTCTCCTAAAATTAATTTTTCAAAACAAAACAAAATCATTTTCAATTTTCCTAGGAATCTTAAGAAATTGTTTCTTATTATTTTGATGCCTTTCACAATTCTTACAAAACTTCTAAATTTTTTGTTCGAAATCTGCAAAAATGAAAAATCTATATTTTTTCAATTAGGTCATACTGGGCTGTTTTGACCGAAATTTCAGTATGAATAGTCAAGTTTATTTTTAATTACTGAAACGGTTTAATTTTAACGTTAAAATCTGGAAATTCTTAAATTTTGGACTGATTCCGAATCGTCTTGTAAAATGAATTTTATTAACATTTACTTGTTAATCATTTATGTACAATTTTAAAAATCCTCGTTATTTATATTCTCAGTTGATCAACTAAAAAAATTTTTATTCAATTTTGTCGGTTTCATACGTTTCTAATTTCTAATCTTTTGAATCTATAAAACGACATTTTGTAAGTGAATGATTTTCGAATTGCACATTGTAATCTGAATGATTTCATAATTGACATGTATAAAAATTCAACTAATTATTTTTTTAAAACTAAAAATCAAACTTGAACACATTTTTTTTTTAAATTTATAAAAACCCGGTCATAAAATAAATTGTTATTTCTCTATATTTCCCGGTCTCATAACATTTCCAGTTTCCCGGTCCTGCGGCCACCCTCCAAAAATTCAGTTTTTTTGTAGAAAATTTTGTTTTTTGATTGAAAATTCAATAGTTTCGTAGAAATTATACTAGTTGATTAAAACTGTGTGCATTTTGTTCTCTGCTTAAAATTCCAGGCTGAAATCAAATAGAAACCGAAAATAAAACGGGCAGAAACCCACTTAGGGTATTATCCGGTTCTATACGGTTTGTACAGGTCTGTGAATTAAATTTGCGCAATCTACCCGGGTCTATCCGTCCGAGATCGAGGAAATGGTAACAGAATGTAAGTTGTGCAAATATTCTACCCGGTTCTACCCGGTTCCTATCCGATAAATGGAACCAGAAATTAATTACTCACAAACACAAAAAGAAGTTTCAACCCGGGTTCTACCAAGTCCCTATGAGCAAATTCGAAAGCGCATTTTTATCCGGTATATACCTGGTATCTATTTGCAGATACCAATCTGGATTTCCACCCGGCTTTTATCCGTTCACCGTACGGTACTTTAAACTGATGAGGATCGTTAATCAAGCTCCATCTTCTACCTAGTTCTTCTCCGACGAATGGAATCCGAAATTTCACAAACAGAAAAAGAAGTTTCAATCCGGGGTTTACCAGGTCTCTGCCCAGGTCAAGTATAAACCAGGGACAAAAACTGGGTAAATTTCCGAAAGAACCGGATAAGATCCAACTTCTACCCAGTCCTGTCAACGACTTGATTAAAAGTTTAACCACTTTCTTAAAAGTTAATTTTTTGTTGAAGAGTCATAGCTTTAGGTGAAAATTCGTTTTTTTTTTCTTTAAAATTAATTTTTTGAACTAGAAATATGACTACTTTCTTGCCCATTAAACTCTGTGGTTTAAAATAAACTTTTTTCTTGAAAATTCATATTGTGGGTTACAAAATTGAACTATTCTGTAGGAAATTAGTTTTTGTATTGAAAATTAATTCTTTTAAATGAAAAACTCCATTTTTTGTTCAAAATTATTTATCTTTTAGTTTAATAATTCCACTATTTTGTTACAATTTTGAAGAAACTAGCATCGAATACATTTTTCAAATTATTTAGTTTGTTTTCGTTTTAATCAAATTAAATTTTTTAAATAAACATTTAACTACTTTGTTGAATATTCAACTGATTGATTAAAAATACATTTTTTTGTTAAAAATTCATAATCTTAGGTTGAAAATTCGTCTTTTTCGCACGCAGAAAGTATCTTCTGCTAAGGTAACAGGATTTTCTGCAGTTTACAAAATGTTCAGTTATTTTATAAAGTTACGGATATTTTCTGTAATAGTTACAGACTGTTTGATTAGATTTTACATGTTAAAGATGTTAATTTAACAGAAAAGTTCAGTAAACTTTACAAATAATATACTTACATTAATAAAATAACTGAACATTTTGTAAACTGCAGAAAATCCTGTTACCTTAGCAGAAGGTTCTTTCTGCGTGCGAAAAAGACGAATTTGCGACCTGAGAATATGAATTTTTAGCAAAAAATGTATTTTTAACCAATCAGTTGAATATTCAACAAAATAGATACCAGGTATATACCGGATAAAAATGCACTTTCGACTTTGCTCATAGGGACTTGGTAGAACCCGGGTTGAAACTTCTTTTTGTGTTTGTAATAAATTTCTGGTTCCATTTGTCGGATAGGAATCGGGTAGAACCGGGTAAAATATTTGCACAACTTACATTCTGTTACCATTTCCTCGATTTCGGACGGATAGACCCGGGTAGATTGCGCAAATTTAATTCACAGACCTCTACAAACCGTATAGAACCGGATAAGACCCTAAGTGGGTTTCTGCCCGTTTTATTTTCGGTTTCTATTTGATTTCAGCCTGGAATTTTAAGCAGAGAACAAAATGCACAATGCGAAATATTCTACAAAAAAGCTGAATTTTTGGAGGGTGGCCGCAGGATCGGGAAACTGGGAATGTTATGAGACCGGGAAACATCGAGAAATAACAATTTATTTTATAACCGGATTTTTACAAATTTAACAAAAAATGTGTTCAAGTTTGATTTTTAGTTTTAAAAAATAATTAGTTGAATATTTATACATTTCAATTATGAAATCATTCATTTTACAATGCGCAATTCGAAAATCATTCACTTACAAAGTGCCGTTTTAAAGGTTCAAAAAATTAGAAATTAGAAGCGTTTGAAACCGACAAAATTGGGTAACAAATCTTTTGGTTGATCAACTGAGAATATAAATAACGAGGATTTTAAAAATTGTACAAGAATGAACGTTAAAATTAAACCGTTTCGGTAATTAAAAAAAAAATTTCAACTAAAAAAAACTTGACTATTCATACTGAAATTTCGGTGCAAACAGCCCAGGATAGTCTAATTAATAAAATATAAATTTTTTATTTTTGCAGATTTCGAACAAAAAGTTTAGAAGTTTTGTGAAAGGCTTCAAAATAATAAGAAACAATTTCTTGAGATTCCTAGGAAAATTGAAAATTATTTTGTTTTATTTTGGAAAATTAATTTTAGGAGAATATATATAAATATTTTCAAAATTGTCAAAAATGAATCTGGAATATTTTAAGGAAATATTTTTAATCTGTCTAAATGAACCCGGCAAAAAACAGGAAATGACCGGGTTTTTTTTCTTTAATATAAACGGCCACCCTGTTTTTAACATAAAAATTTTAATATAAGATCGAAAAAAAAACCATTTTTTCACGAATATAATTAAATACAAAAATAGCATTAAAAAGATTCAAAATTAAAAACCAGATCTCCAGATTAACTCACTTTTTGGCTCATTAGAGGCAAAAAAATAGCAATTTAAAAAACTGGGTGAAAAAGGGAAAATTCAACCAAAACCAATCTCTCTTACTTTTTCTTTCTCCGTTTTTTATACTATAATAGAGAACCAACATGTTTCGAAGCCAATTTAGACTCCCTCATCAGAGATTATTTATAGGAAAATTACAAAGTCTGATTTGTAGATTCTTATGCTAGTTAAAAATCAAACTTAATACCTGAAATTAAAAACAGATATATAGATATGTACATTTCCATCTTTAAAAGAGGTTACCTCATATAATTTTGCATTCATAATTGAAAAAAGATACAAATATCACACACATACAAAGATCTGTTTTCAAAAATGATTTTTTATAATAAGAGTAAAAAGCAAAAACTTTAACTAAGAAGGAAAACTTGTTGCCGATTTCGATATTTAGTTTTGTTGATTTGAATTTTTTTTAAAGGTATTCATTATAAAATTTTTTTCTAATGGATAAAATATTACAAAGGTACTGCTTGCTACATAAGAAAAAGTTATGTAGATATTTTATATATTGCATCTTCCTTAGAAAACCTTTGGTTCTAGGCAACGAAGGTATCACAACTTATTTTTCATAAGTGTCGGGGTGATTTTTAAATTTGAAAAATATTTGTACATCCCATGAAGAAATTTATGTTTTGATAAGTACTTATTAGGATTGCATTCAAAAATATGATATAGCATACATGATGTATAATTGTAAAAAATTAAAAAAAAAAAAAACTGAAAAAGTGAAAATATGTAAATTATGACCCAAACTTATTTTTAATAAGTATCTGGGTGATTTTAAAATTTTAAAAATATGTATATGCCATTAGCAACCTTATCTTCTGATAACACCCGGTATGACATTTAATGCCAGCCTTGGTACTTATCAAAAGATAAGGTTGCTAATGGGATGTACATAGTTTTCAAATTCAAAAATCAGCCAGATACTTATCAAAGATAATTTATGATACCCTTGTTGCCTATAACCAAAGGTTTTCTGAGAAATCATTTTTTCTATTGTACTAATGTGTGCCTTCGCAATATTTTATCCAGAAGTTAATTTTCAGCCGAAATGGATTACTTTTTATTCAGACTACTTTTGTATCAGTGACTTTTTCACATAACCTCGAAATGTCCGAGAAAAATGCGAAAAACCGTGTTTTATTTTTTTGTTTGTTTTTTATTTTTCATTTCAGCAAAATAATTTTTCTTTACGAAACTCAATGAAAGTATACCTTTTTATGTCTTTAATATTCACAAATTTTTTTAGATGAAAAAATCAATTCGTTTGCGAGATACTAATTTCTTTCGGTCCGAAAAACTTTTTTTTTCAAATGACATTTGCCCTTTAGAAAATAATCGTACAGAGTTCTTTCAGGTCTCATTTTTTTTCGACATATACTTTCAGATAGAATGAAAAAAATATATAGTCTCTACTAGAGAACATGATCAAAAATGGAAAAAAAACTCGAAAAGTGATTTTTGCAACACCCTCCTAGAAATAATCGATTGGACACGATTAATAACGATTAAGAGCTGTAGTATGATTATCAAGTAGGTAGTTTGATTTAGCTGGTATATTATTGTAAAAAATGTATTTACTTCTTTTAAAATTTATATTCTTGAAATTTATTTGTTTGCCTGAATAAAAAACCGCTTGTGAATAATAAATTACAAAATCAAAATCCAGCAGTGAAAACTTAACCCCTAACTCAGAATAAGAGATACCCAATTGAAAACGATTGGAAACATTATAGAAGGTAGGATGGCGCCAATATTTTGAAACTCAAAGTAAATAAATTATAGGTAACTCATTGCATTTTTAGTAGAAAAACTAATCCAATCCTTTTAAGTTTCTTGCAATATAACAATTTTGAATTTATAAATAAGTTTGATTTTAAATTCTTGAAAATTCTAGTTTTAAATATTTCAAATATTAAATTTTGAATATTTCAAATAATTTGGTTTGCAAATATTTCTATTTTAAATGTTCTAAATTATCAATGTTATAGTATTAGATTCATTTAGGTTTCATTAGGTTCAAAATTGAATTGAATACATGCGGAATTCATAAAAACAAATGGTTCTCCTTCAATAAGCACATGCATTTTTTGTATTCTCCCCTTCATGAAACATTGTGATTAATAGCTACATATTTCTGTAATTTTGGTCAAATTTGTTATGTCATAGTCTGAAAAAAAATTTATTTTTGGTCTTTGCACCCAGTTGTCCTTCTCATAATTTCATCAAATCTTATGTAACCGTATGGACGTTTTTCGACATTTTAGCTTATCAAAGAATAAGGGTTTAATTTTTAATTTACGAATTGTTTTAAACTTTGAGTTTGAAATGCTAAAATTAAGAAATGATTAAGTTTAAATTAAGCGGTTTAGAAACCCGAATTTTAAAATGCTATTTTTGAAGACTGCCTTTTTATTAATTCAAATCAAATCGAAAGAAGAATGAAAATGTATATTTTTCATACTTAAATTTCACATGGCATAATTTTAAATTAAACAAAGTTAAAGACTTCTGAATCCATATTGTATAATCTCAAATGCTTTATTTATAAAAAATTTTCTAGAAGCTTGTCATTTTTACATATATTAATGAAAGTTTGAACTCGAAATCGCTGTTTGAAATGTTTTAATTAAATATTTAGAACTCTGAGTGATCAGAAAAGTTCCACTTCCATTGATTTAATTTGCAATTTAGTCTCAAGTACTTTAAATAAAAAATTTTTCAGCTTCAAAAACTTGAACTTTGAATTTTATTGACTAGTGTAAACAATTTTTAACCAGAAAACTATTCGAGATTTTGTCTTCGATTTTAATGGCTACCTTGCGAATAATATAAAAAGTTGGATTTACGTCAATCATTAGTGGTAAAGGGGAAATCATAATCTAACGATTACCGTAATGATTACAGAAAATCTATGTTGTCCCTATTTTAACTGAAAATCCTGTAACCTTGAAAATTCAACACAGTGGTATAAACTATAAGATTCAATTATTTGGTACAAAATTAAACTATGTTTTGGGTAGAAAAGTAATTTACTTGCTTAAAAATGCTTTTTTTCAGTTGAAATTTTAATTATTTTGTTAAACATTCAACTGCTTAGTTGAAAATTAATTTTTTTAAATGAAAATTCATATTTTCGGGTTAAAAATTGCACTGTTTTGTAGAAAACTCGTCTTTTTCGCTTGAAAATGTCACTTTTAAAATATATGTGGCAAAATCATTAGTCTTATTATTTTGTACAAGTATATTTTATTAATTGGATAAGAATGGAAATTTCAGATAGCCATTCAAATTGTGTTTTAAAGTTATAAGGTTGGTTTCTTCAAATTGCCTAAAATGCGTAGGGCTTTTAGAAGAATAGTTGAGTATTCTTCGAAATACATCAATACAGCAGGCATTCGGATGCCAGGTCAAGATTTCGAGACGGATTCTTCCGAACGCCGACTTTCTTAAAACCTCGAAATGCCTACGACACATAACAGGGTATCCCAAAATTAATTGTTCGAACTGATTTGACTGTATAAAAATAAAAAATAAATTAAACGAAAATTCATTTTCCAAAAATCACTTGCAGTTTTATTTTTCGAGTTATGAAATATTTAAGCTGGACCAATCAGGAGCGCGGTATCAACAGGCTTGTGTGTGTGAGGGGGAGTCAAACGTAGTGTAGTGACCGCTGTTCTCCTTCTCCCGTCCCTAGCCCCACCACGGCGCTCCCTACAATAACACTTCGTTGGACTCCCGGCAAAACATATATCTTTGCTTCCCGTCTGCCGTTTATGTAGGCACGTCTCTTTATACCGCGCTCCTGATTGGTCCAACCTAAACATTTTCTAATTCCAAAGCCAAAACTTCAACTGAATTTTGGAAAAGGAATTATCGATTTCCCTTTGTTATTTTTATACAGCTGTATAAGTCCGGACACTTGGTCACCGTTGTATGGAACACTTTGAATATTCTTTGAAGCTTGCCACGGAAGAGATACGTGTTTTGTCCTCCATCTTTATCACGTGTAAAAAGTGGTGGGGAGACTTTGAAAAACTTTTACCTAGGTCCTAGACCTAGTCGGCTTTACTCAAAACGAAAAATTCCATTCGAATTAAAGCCTATTAAGCAACTTCAGTGCGGACAAATCCAGAATGACGCCAACATGCATTAGTATATATTGCTTCAATTTTTTTTCTCGTATTGTACTGTAAAACGATTAAATCAGTCTTGTAGAGGACTTTATGTCATATAAATGAGTAGGCGAACAAAACATTATAAATCTATTCTAGATAATCCTGAATAATTAGCAAATGCTATAGATCAAAAACACCAAAGATAGAAGAAAAAATCAAATAATATCAAAACAGAAGAAACCATCTAACCGGTTATTCAATATGATCCAATTATGGAACCTAAAAAGCTTGAAATTATAAAGTTGTAAAAGCATATTAAACAATAGTTCAAAATTAAATAATCTTTATAGAAATATTGTAAAGTTTAAAAACGTTTTTAAAGCGATATTTATTTAATGGAATATAATTTTTTGTGAAGCAAGGGCTAATAATCATCTCCGAATAAAAAATGCTAAGATCATGCTCAACTTATTTTTTCCTAAAAATTCGATTTATTACATTTGCATCGTTTACTTGTCAAATTGAATAAGATCCTCTTGGTGAAAAACACGTACTACAGTTTTTATTCACGATGCACGTTGAACTAGTCATTCAGTGACTGCTTGTAAAGCCCATCACGTTGCCTCTGCGTGTTCTTTTGTTAGTAAACAGTCGACGCCAATATAGTTAACTGTGAATCATCCTGCGCCTCCTCGTATCTGGCAGTCGATCTCAAAATCAGTGTCAAGAACAGCTAACGAATAACACACGTAACTCCGAACATGTGCTCACTGCTCCTTCAGGCTCAGTAGAGAAGTAGTCGATCACGTGGGTCACAATATATAGCGAATTCAAATAGTTCGTTAAATCCTTTAAATTCAAACGGATATGGACTTGTGCATCAATAAAAAGGAAAAAATTATTTCGGAAACTTCGGAAAATCAAAAAGTGAATGAAGATCGAGAAACAGCAAGTGAGTATATAAATTAATTCGAATTGCAGATGAGAATTTTGCAATTCTGAATGTCACTTTGCATGATAAAAATTAAGTGTTTCCGTAGAATATATCACGAATTAATAATCAGCAATAAACACTAAAAATATTAATTGTATTACTGTATTCAATTGTATTCAATTGAAACCAATTATTTACAATAAATGTTTAAGATGTTTTACATTTTAGATGCAATTACAGGAATTTAGATTTTATGCCAAGAAAAGTTGTTTTTTTTTTCAACCTGAGATAATTAATTCACGTGGAAAATATCGTAGCTTATATTCTGTATCTTACATCCCAGAACAGCGTGTTCTTTGCTTAATCAAAAATAGTTTTAACCCTATTTTAGAAATATACAAAAAACTGAAAATCGAATTTTTTCAATTATTTAAAAAAAACTACATGCAATTCAAAACGATATAATTAATTTACAAATTGAATTTAAGTCTGTCAACATTTCCGCTATTTTCTTCAGACTTTAGCAGTAAATTACATACATTATTTTCTATTTATGACACTTATTGGTTCCCTCGTAAAAAAAACATGAGAGTTGGTTTTGGTTGACTTTTTTCCCTTTTTTCTCCCTCTTTTTTAATTTATTATTTTGGTCTCTAATGAGCCGAAAAGTGAGTTAGTATAGAAATCTTTTTTTTATTGTTAATCTTCTTTATGCTTATTTTTCATAAAATTATTCATGATAAAATCTATTTCTTTTCGACCATAAACAAAAAATAACTTTAGGCATCTCGTGGTTGAGTCGATCCAGAGGGATAGCACGGACCGGCGCACAGTGGGGTATTTTGGATTTGTTCGTGCAAATAATCGACGACTCGTCAATTTTCAACCGAATTGATTTTTTTTTTAATACTCGTGAATAAATTTACTGTCGGAGAGATACGTCACTATTATGGTTTGAATTTTCAGTACGTCAAAAAAACGTCTGTCGATTTTTAGGCTATTCAGATGTCAGTAATATTTGGTAATTCGTACAAACAATGCTTCATGCTCATTGCTATTTAAGTTTCCAACCATTACAAGTGCACACCTTTCTATTCTCATTCTATTTTTGCAATAAAAGTTTTAAATAATAGTTAGTAAACGTTCATAACGTTAATACTTTAATTTTCAAATTAGTCAGCCGAGAAACGTTTATTCTGAAGAAATCAACGAAAGAGTATTTTATAGAATTTTAAATCTTTTTTTCTTACAGTTTTTATGTTTATTTTAATAAAAACGTTTTTTTGACGTACTGACGATTCAAACCGTAATAGTGGCGTATCTCTCCGACAGTAAATTTATTCACAAGTATTTAAAAAAAAATTCAATTCGGTTGAAAATTGACGAGTCGTCGATTATTTGCACGAACAAATCCACAATACCCCACTGTGCGGAGGGGCAAGAGCTACTTGGCAAATAGCATTCCTTATTGCTATTCCTTAATGATTATAATTCTTCCTTCTATCAAATAATCTATCTTGTTAAAGAAATGGTGATATTAACTAAAGGTTAGATTATAGAATAGCTTTTACCACCCTATATTTCATAGACATATTTTTTTCCAAAATCAAACTATTGGAACTCGAAATTGAAGTAAATTTGAAGCGATTTGCTAAAAAAACAGCATTACAGTTATTGTTAATTACATTATTATAACGGTTCAAATATGGGTCTACCAAAAATTTGAATTTTCCCTATTCAAGTTACCATTGAATTATTTTTAGTCATTCTTGCTGGGAAAAAAGAGTATATATACGAAAATTGTATTCTCTTTTAATAAAATGAAGCAAATTTTGTGAATTATGTTTATCAATATAACCAATTATAAAAATTTCGTTTGTATTTGTGTAAAAGTTGGAAAAGGGGTCGAGATTCTTTATAGAATTTGAAACGACTCTTTCTATAACAACTTTAGCAACTCTTTCTTTTTTTGTAAGTAAAATGGTTAATATGAACAAAACAAACAGCAAAATATGTCAAGATATGCAAATAAAAGTTCAAATTACACTTATTTATAACTGTTTACTTTGCCGAGAGTTGTAAAAGGACTTAAACAGTAAGTTAAATACGGCAAATTCAAATTTTTGGTAGGCCCATATTTGACACGTTATATTAATGTAATTAACAATCAGTTAAATTCTTTCTTTTAACAAATCGCTTCGAATTTACTTCAATTTCATGTTCCAATAGTTCATTTTTGAAAAAAAATTTGTCAAGGAAATAAAGGGGGGTACCAGCTATTCTATAATTTAACCTAACTAAATTCAAGAATTTGAAGAAAACAGTTTTGACACCTAAAGAATGGAATATTCGCTGACAGGAATAATATGTTTGCAACAATATTAAAATAATTACAGAACGGAAATTTGATCTACTGGTAGATGAAACGCCTAAAGCTTAATCAAAGGACCTTTTACTTACTGCTTATGTTAAAAAGTACATTTTCTAATGCATAAAATGCCAAAGAAATGATCAACTCATTGTTTTATTAAGATAATCATGCATATGGAAATATGATATACAATAATGTGGGACTTGATGAATTCCACGTTATATTATATTTTTACAAATCAATTAATGTTTGGTATTTTTCTAACTCTGCGATTAATTCTGAAAATTATGTTCATTTACAATGAGATTTGAAATTTGGACTAAAACGATATAACGACACAAATTTAAAAATAATGTTATAGAAAACATTTCACATAATAAAATGTACTGATATTTAATTGAGTTTATTTGAATACGGACAAAGAAGTAAAGATAAATAACAGCTTGCATAAAGAGATGTTAATTTTTTTATCCTACTGGTAGAATTTTATTACGAAAACATATTATTAGAAAAAAATCCACCTCATGTTATGTTTGAATGGTATACTTTGCGTGTAAGATACGTTTCAATATTTCACGTGTAATATGCGTGATCGCTTTTCATCTATGTACGCTCAATTCTTAGCCTGATACAACGTATCAAATTAGTAAATTAACTTATCAATATTTAATAACTGAACAACTTCATTATTCAAATTCAAGTTTAAAAATTACTATGCATAATCGTATGGGCGTATTCTAAACGGCTAGTGTTACACGAAATCGGTAGTGTTTAATCCAACTTTCGGTAGAGTATTAAAATAATTTATTAATAAATTCAAAAAGAGTTGTGGGCGTCCGCTTAAAAAGGGCCCTTATGACCGGTTTAGGAGATATTCGCGTTTTTCTAAGTTGGGGTTAAAATGATAGTTTTTGGGTTTGAGTGAGGGATGATACTGGGACCTAAATCATAGCCAGGTTGTACAAGGAAGTAGGTATATTTCATATTCGAAATTAAATTAAAATGTAACTCATTTTCAACGAGGATTCATTATGGGCCTAAAATTTCGGGGACTTATCCGGCTATATGCTCTTATACGTGACTTCATACCGACTATAAGGGACTTTTCATGCAGGCACCCACGTATATAAATTGAAAAGGATTAAACCGGAAATGATATATATTGCATAGATTTCGATTCTTGAATGTTTATTCTATTCTATTTTTCCAAAAAAGTTTGAGATTGACAGTTAAGAGTGTAGATTACTTTTCTTTAGGGGGGTGGGGCGAGTCTTAGCGACGTGGTTTTACACTTAGGTGTAAAAAAACGCATGTCCAGAAAAGAGAAAAATGTTTACTGAAAGGAATAATAAGCTCAAAAATATTACAACACAGGATAGATAAATTTTAGCCCCTAATTCAATTGTGAATTAGGGGCCTTCCATAAACCACATAGCATCCCAAGGGGAGGGGTGTCGTCGAGAATGCCACGTTGGACAACAGGGGGAGGGGGCTTGGGGGTCAAAAAATTGAAAAAAATAGCCCTCGTGGTTTATGGAAGCCCCCTACTAGTTTTTTGAACAGTGAGATTTAGATCACTTTTTCAAAAGGCTTATATTGAGAACCACCTAGCGAATCTCATATCACAGGTTGACCACCGCTATGAAAATTTTCCTCTATTTTCTAAAACGAGGCTCTACGAACCTACGCGACGAAAATTGTTTTTTTCTGGTTTAATAATGACTTATCATGGCCATCAGGGCTAGCCCTCGTTGTCACCTTTGTGGCCATCATCTGCCCGGCATTGAATATGCGAACGGTTGCCTTTCTTCCCCTAAAATCTAAATAATGATCAAACATGAAGTACTAGATTAATATTAAACAGCGAGATCTCCGCACACTTGGCAAACGAATGAGGAAGGGAAATCTAAAAACTTCCGTGAGTTGCTGTCCTTCTCTTTTCGGCAGCTGTAAACACACCGAACTCCTGCTGTGCGACATTGAGCGCCGAAAAGAGACGACAGATAAATTCAACTCATGGAAATTTCCTTTCCCACTTGTCGCTTAGGTACATACGGCGATACGAGTTATTGTTGCTTCCTGGATTCAAGTATCAATGTAATTTTTCACGTATTTCTCTCTTTCTCACTCTTTCCGTTATTTTTCGTATTTATTTTTCTCCCTTCAGTCCTGTAGAATTCCATTATTTATACTAGAAATTTATGTAATTTTATAATTTATGTAGCAATATTTTGCCATAGATTATTTTTAACGTTTTAAAAATATTTATACTTCAAGAAAATTGCCAAATGAAAATTATGAGCCCTTAGATGGTTAACCTTGGCGTACATGCGGATTTGGAATTTTTGGGACTAAATTGTCAGTGGACCTAGCCGATTTCCCAATACAAAGAATACCCATTTTCACTTTAGCAGCTGTGCGGTCTTTGGCGTAGTAGCTATGGAGCGGTAATATAAGAAAGGGGAGAGAGAGGCTATGTACCTGTAAGGTTTGGGTCTGGCCACTGTGATCCTCGGTATCTAGAATCTAGAGTTCTTAAATTCTCGAGAATTTAATAAGTTTGGCAGATATAACTGACAATATGACAGTGTTTAGGAGAATTCAAAAGAAATTAATCATTTATTATTTTAATTTTGTGTAATTTCAATAGCTAAATATAAGTTATTTATACTACCTTAGGTATATTCAGGAATGTAAAATATGCAGAGCATTAGCTTATTAATTGATTAAGTCTGCTGAACTCAAATTCTAACTTCAACAGTCAATTGCCTCACTTACTGAATAAATACTAGCCGGGCGGTGTGGGAATCTTTCTTCGTCCGAAATTCGCTTGGATATCCACCCAAAAATGCAGCTTAACTTGCATTGTTTTTTTCTCGAATTTCACGTGATACTCCATCCGAAAATTTTATCCGACTTGCATTTTTTATCTCAAATTGTAAGCGAAAAAAATTGATCCACATACATTATTTTAATTTAGAATGTCGCAAGAAACTCCACCCGAAAATTTTGTTCAACTTGGAGAATTTTTTGATCTCAAATTTCGATTCAAACTTGGCAGGAAAAAATCTATGTTATAGATGTGTCTATATGTCTATGTCTATATCTAGAATTTCGCACGAAACTATTTTTTATTTTTAATTCTGAGTCAAGCGTAAATTGTATTTTGTATTACAAATTCCATGCGACAATTTTTTTTCACTGGATCGCCCAAAAATAACACTAAACTGAATCTTTTTTTTTTTTGTAACAAAAATGAAAAGATCTGTTAATTGTATTAAAATGAAACTGTTTATTATTAAATATATACAAATTTATTTTGAACAAAAGAGCGCAATTACAAAGGTTGTTCGACCAAATAGAAAACTTAAACTTGATCAAGGCAAGCTTTAAGTTTGAATATTTTTGTTATGATGTTTGTATCTTCATTAACCTTCAAACAGACACACAACAATTTGAATCATAAAATAAAAAATTATATTAGAACGGTTATAATCGCTTGAAATATCGATTAATTATTCATAACGAATAAAGTTTGATGTAAATAGTCTGAGGATAGTTTTATATTTTTGCAAAATCTTACTGTTTCTTTCTGTCTATGAGTACAAAAGTTTTTTTTAACGAAATTTATCATTATTTCCGATATAAAACATCTCCAGTCATACAATAATTATCTATCAATGAATAATTCTTTGTACGATTAGGGATAGATAGATTACAAAGGTTATATAAAGATTATAGACAGATGTAAACAATGAGATTTTTTAGGGTTAAAAAACTGTCCTGGGGTTATCTAAATCAAACTTGATCTATTCTAATCTTTTATCTCGTGTAAAACTAAAAAAAAATCTGTCCGCTACGGGGGCACATTCTCATCGCACGCGGCTCGCTTCGCTCGCAAGTTTGAACGCGCCTAGGGCACGCAACTGTTGGTTCTCGCGCTTCGCGCTCGATTATGTATTTACCTCGCGCTACGCGCTCGGTCTTTATATTTTCGCACATTCTTGCACAAAACTTTTAAAATTAAAACTCAAAACATCCACCACTATAATTTCGTAATTGTGAATTCTCTTTCGTTAAAAGAGAGTTTGAGCGCACCTACGGCAGTCGACTGATGGAAATCGCACTCCGCACTTGGTCTTTGCATTTCTTCCGCATTCGGGCACAGACCTTTTAAAATCAAATGTGAACGGACCGACAACTGTAATTTTGTGATTTTGAACTCTCTTTTGTTAAAGCTCTTTTGGCTTTAACGAACACATTCTCATCACGTATTTCGTGCTTCGCACTCGATTTTGTCCAACATGTAAACTTCTCTACATTATACACAACACTTTTATATCAGTTATAATACATTTTTTATGTAACTCTGTCTGGGATTACTTATTAAAAAATTGCAAAATAAAAAGCAAATTGTATTTATCGTGATTATTTTTGTATTTGTTTCTTATTTTGCTTTAAATTGTATTCTAAGCTGCTCTAAAACATGTATCATTTCAATAAATGTATATCATTACAATTCATAATATGCATGACAATTTTCATTTTTGCATTTTTTATTTTATGTTTTACGATTAAAAGAAGATCTACTCGTCCAATCGAAAAATGATTAATAATAAATTTATAGATCTTTTTAGGCGAACAACTTTTGTTTGGTAATTTAAGTTCATACCTTGTGTCGTTTTTTCAAACAAATTTAATATTTTTATTTTGAATGATATTTTTTACGACTAAAGCAAAAACTACGTGTCCTATCAAAAATTATACGATCAAATTTGTACGAAAATTTTACGATCAAATTTGGAATTTTCAACTTTTGACCAAATTGACAAAAATTTTATCATAATCTTGTAGGGCTTTTAAAAAGCAACGTTTTTCTTTTCCTGCCTTTTTTCATATCATGCGTTGTTTGGCTTAAAATGTTCTTTTTAGTTTTTTTTTTTGTGTTTTTTTTATTTTGAAAATGCTCTAACACTGACATTTTTCTTTTTATAGGAAAAAGTCAGAAGGATCAATTGTTTAAGGTTTGAAGTACTATAAACAACCGTGCATTGAATTTTTTATCTTGAAAAAATGTGGTTTCAAAATTTTTTTGTACGATCAAATTTGGAATTTTCTTCTTTTTGACCAAATTGAAAAAGTTGTTATCATAATATTGTAGGGCTTTCAAAAAGCAATGTTTTTCTTCTCTAGACTTTTTCTCATATCATGCGTTGTTTAGCCTAAATTGTTCATTTTATTTACTTTTTTTTTCTTGATGTTGGAATTGCTATAACTCTAGTAACTTTTGCTTTTTCGAAAAAAGTCATCAGGATAACTTGTTAAATTTTTTGAATACTATGAATCACCATACAGAGAATTTTAGAATTTCAAAAAAATTGTTCTAAAAATATTCAAAATGTGACCACTTTTTGAATTTTCATCCAAAATGGCTGGCCAACGAACTTGACCATTAGTTTAGGACACTAAACGAGTGTACCAAAGGGCAATCTAATAGATTACTTTTTTCAAAAGTTATCGTGTCCACAGAGAGACAGACAGAAATACATACAGTTATACAGACAGATAGACACATTCATAAAAACCTGTTTTTCGGATTCAGGGGGTCTCAAAACGTCGACATTTGACAAAAACTGAGGGGGTCAAATTTTACACAAGTCTAATACCTTCTCTGATGAGAATGTAATAATGCAAAAAAGTTTGCACTTTCGACAAAATCGAATGCGAAGTACGAGATACATAATGAGAATGTGTTCGTTAAAGCTGAAGGAGGTTCGACAAAAGAGGATCCTCTATCACCAAATAGAAGTTATCGATGTTTTGACCTTTAATTTTTAAAAAATTGCCCACAAATGTAGGGTAAACACAAAGAATGAGCGTGTATCGCGAGGTGAATGCATCATCGAGCGCGAAGCGCGAGAATCAATAATCGCGCGTCACAGGCGCGTTCAAAATTGCTGGCCACGCACACAGAACGCTACAAGAACGTGATCGCAAAGTGGGCATATTTTTGTTTTCTATATATTTTTTTAAATCAGATTTTATAACATTTTTCATAGCTTGCGTTGTTTGTCAAAAAATTAATCTTTTAGTTTGATTCATTTACGAATAAACAAAACCTGCGCATCCTATAAAACAGTAATAATAGACATTTTTAGCCTTTTTTGGATAAACAAGTTTTTTTGTAGCTTATGTCGTTAGTCCAAAAATTTAATTTATTTGTAATTTTTAATTTTTAATATTCTTTTTTACGACTAAAAACAAAAACTATGCGTCCTATCGAAAAGTGATTGTTAAAAAATTTGTAGATATTTTTAGGGCGCGTAATTTTAGTTCATTCAATTTTTTCGTAAATTCCATGGTTTGACCAAAAAACGGCCTTTTTGGATTTTTCATTATTTTTCGTACGATAAAATTCTAAATTTTCGACCAAATAAAAAAATTTGTTATGCTAATGTTGTAGGGCTTTAAAAAAATAACGTTTTTTTCTCTTGACTTTTGTTCATGTCATGCGTTGTTTGGCTTAAAATGTTGATTTTAGTTTGTTTTTTTGGATTTTAAAAATTCTCTATTTCTGGTAATTTTCTTTTAATAGAAAAAAGTCATGAGAATGAATTGTTTGAGTTTCTGAGCACTATGAGTAACCGTTCATAGAATTTTTAAATCCTGAAAAATGTGGTTTCAAAAAGTTGAGGTACGATCAAATTTTGAATTTTCAACTTTTCGATCAAATCAAATAAGTTGTTATGACCACCTTTTACGGCTTTAAAAAATCAACGTTTTTCTTCTCCTGAATTTTTTTCATGGCATCCGTTTTTTGGTTTGAAATATTCATTTTAGTTCGTTTTTTTCGATTTTGAAAATGCTCTAACTCTAATAATTTTCCTTTTATAGAAAAAATTCGTTAGAAAAAATTGTTTGGGTTTCTGAGTACTATGAACAAACGATCATAGAATTTTTAAATCTTGAAAAAATGTGATTTCAAAAAGTTGAGGTACGATCAAATTTTGAATTTTCAACTTCTCGACCAAATCAAAAAAGTTGTTTTGACGATCTTGTAGGGCTTTAAAAAATCAACGTTTTTCTTTTCTTGACTTTTTTTAATATCATGCGTTGTTTGGCTTCAAATGTTCATTCTAGTTTGATTTTTTGGATTTTGAAAATGCTCTAACTCTAATGATTTTCTTTTTATACAAAAAAGTTATTAGGATAAATTGTTTGGGATTCTGAGTACGACGAATATCCGTTCATAGAATTTTGAAATCTTGAATAAATGTGGTGTTAAAAATGTTGAAAACGTGCTCACGTTTTGAATTTTTTTCCAAAATAGCTGGTCCATGAACTTGTTCTTTCTTTTTAGGCCTTAAAAAAGTGTGCCAAAGCAAAGTCCAATCTGATCAATTTTTCGAAAGTTATCGTGCCTACAGAATACAGACTACAGACAGACAAACACCTTCGTAAAAATCGTTTTTTCTGACTCAGTGGGTCTTAAAACGTGAAGATTTTATGAAAACCGACAAAGTGAAATTTTACATAAAACCAATAATTTCTCATTAGATGAGAATGTAAAAAACAATGTTCAAGGTGTTCTGGCCTGGACTGAATAACCTTTATAGTTTCGATCGGGTGTCCGCCCGTCCGAATCTTTTCCTTTCGATGAGATAGGTAAGGAAAGGAAAATGATATAGGTTAGGAAAGGAAAGAATTGTATAGGAAAAGATCACATAGCTTACAAAATGATAGAATGGGATAGGAAAGAAATCGGACTTTTCATACTTTTATGCGATAAACAAAGGATAACAAATAAGGTGTGATTGAAATCATCTGAGGATAGTTTTTTCTTCTTGAAAAGTGTCATTGGTTCTTTCTGTTTATGATTACCGATTTTTAAAATCTCGAATCAAACAATTATTATTTTTTTGTTACATTGCAAAAGTCTTAATATTTTTTTGTTAATAACAACTTTTATAAAGAAATACGGATATTTGAAATAGTTTTCGTTTTAAAAGTATTTTAAAATTAGATATAAAACAAAAACTTTATCTCTTATAGATTTTCTTTTGACTCAAATAATTTCTTAACTATGGCAAAATAATATTTGGTCTGTCCCAGTTGCAATTTTAAAGTTAAGATTTTCGATTTTTTAAGTTATTTATCTATTAGCTTCCTCATAATCTTTCTCTCTGTCGCCTCTTTTAAAACATTGTACTTTTGTTAATAACAATTGTTATCAACAAAATCCTAGAAGATTTAGCGAATCTGATCTTTCTTTTTCACGTTGCTTGAATCAGGCACAAAGAAAAACTGTTGTATCTCTGAAATTTGTACTTAATTCAAACAACTTGTTAATTATAGTGTTATAAACAATTAACTGCAAAGTAATCTTTGGCCTGTCCCAGCTGCAATGTTACAGCTAAGAGTTTAGATTTTGTTTAGTTATTGATCTGGTAGTTTCTTATAACCTTTCTCTCTGTTACCCGAACCTTTTCATGTCTTCACGGACAATTGGCCTATCTCTACTTCGCCAGGACGACACATTATGCGAGAGTAACCCCCCCCCCTCACTTCCAAGCTGAAACACGCCTAAAGGAGCACACTGCACAAGAATCTGCACCTTTCCAAGTATTGAGACTACTCTGCATGTGTTGACTCTGCGGGGGTTGACCGAATCCTTCTCTAGCTAATTGTTTAAAGTAAGAATGGAGTTGAACAAAGGATAAACTGAAGAAATCTTTAGCATAGTTGGTGGGGTCTCTGTGGACATAGTGGTGCAGAAAACCCTCATGATGGAGATTTTCTGCAATTTTTATAAAAAGATGAACCTGTAAATTAAGCTAGGGCTAAAAATAAGTTCTGGACGATGTGTGCGTTCTTCGCAGATAATTGATTGAATCTGATCTAAGATTCGAAGCTGGGCCAAAAGATAAGAAAAGATCCAGCGACCTTACGCGCAGCTGGCTGTAGATGCGTTTCATTATGCTAACATAGCTTCGAGTGTTTGTGTTTGCATTTGAGCGAGCCCAGACCCATCAAAGACCGATACCGGGAAGATAACAATAGAGTCAACACTGAGTCCCAGAGAAGTGAAAGCCCAGCTGGGTTCCTCATCAAGGCTGGAATAGGGCTGACTTATTCCACGAGGTAATGAAAGACCTGGAAAAGCTGGTCGAAATTTACTTACAAATCAAGAGAGTCAGGGTGGCAAGGTGCTACTCGAATTAGAAGCAGCACCCGGAATCAGGGACAAATTAGCACTGTGATCAATCACGATATTTGTGACTACGCGAACGTATATCACCTCAGTCCCAAGCCCGAAAATGAGATCATCGCCCTCGAAACAACCACAGTAGCTGTCAACCTAGCGATGAGGGAAACGGAGGATGTAAAGATGAACATCGTTGAACATTAGTGCATGAAGTATTGGTGCGCTATCAGTAATCAGGGATACGATTACTTGGCGGCAAACTGTGAACCTGGCAAAAAGGAGAACTGCTGGAGGTAGAGTGCCGTGGAGCACATTGCTGCATGAGAGACAACAAGTGCCTACAACTGCACCACTGACGTTATACGCTAAACCGGTCCCGGGGTTGTAGCTATAAACCAGTTATGTTCAGGGAGAATGAATTTCAGGATGTTTATTCATTGAACAGATGTGGTGTTTTCACCTATACGTCTCCTCCCTCAGCACGGAAAAGGTCCGTTTCACTCTTATACAGGGTGTCTACTTTGCAGGAATTGAAGAAAATCCGGCAATTGTCCTTGTTTTATTTCTGATGCGGGAAGTGAATTTAATTTCCTTATAATTTATTATTTTTATTTTCCCTTTGATCTGCTTGCGTTACTTTTTTTCTACTTATTTAACATTAAAATACATAAAAATTATTAAATAAATTTTAAATGTATTTTTAAAATTAATTGTAATATTTCAATTGAGCAAAATACGCTTGTCGCAACCCACTATATATTTATGAGTGGAAAACATTCGCCACAATCTGTTCCGTGATTAAAAATCCTGCAATATTTCTAGTTCCTGAAGAGGCATGTTTCTAGAATATAGAGTATACTATAGACTATAGACGGAAAGGAGAGTCACACAAACCGTGCGAAACTGCATTTCTACCTCTCCCCTAAAAAAAAAAAGGGAAAAAGGTGAGCATTCTCAGGAACCACGAGGAATGTAGTAACTACAAAGAATATAGTAACTACACAAGAACCCGTGCTAAATCCTGTACATGAATTTTATCAAGTTCCTGCTAGCCATAAGTGTTCCTTATTTCTTTCTCTGGTAGTTAAAAAAAATCTTACAAACATTGAAGGCTAAATAGTAGGACCATTATAGGCCCTATCGTTATCTTTACCGTTATCGTCGCACATCCACCGGAACTCTTTCTCGTCGGAAGTCGCAAATCGGGAGCCAACTTCCCGCCGTAAAGGGGGAAGTTAGAAATTTAATTTAACTCTGTCATTGTGTTTGAGCACATTCATCAGATCTATTTTTATACTATTATGTGCTTCCTAATGTTCTTTATCGATATTCTGTAATCGGTCGCAGGTCATTATTTTTCAAAACGCATTAGTGACCCCCGACCCCCTTCAATCTTGATGAAACTTTTTTTTCTGTGCGTATATACAAGATTTTGCAAATGATTCACGTGAATCTTGACTTTTTAAAATGGTTGACTATCTGAAAAAGCACATGGGAATGAATGTTTTGTTCTAAATTGAACTATTACGAGCTTAAAGCATTAAAAGTAGAATGATTTACAATTTAAAATGAATGACTCTAAAAAGGGAATAAAAATTTTATTCTAAGAATACCCTTTTGAAATTGTTCTTGTATACCTGTGATACGTTTTTTTTCGGATATTAACTACGTTCGCGTAATACTAGGTCCAATTTGACAGCTCCCTATGATTTTTTTAAATAAAAAAATTGCAGTTTATTGTAGACTAGAAATTTATCTTCTACTGTGAAAATTTTGGTAATTATGTCTAATATAGAATTCCCATATTTATTGTAATACATCTTTTTATTTGCTAATATACATATGTTTCAAATTTGCAGCCATGATGTCTATAAGTTGTCTGAACGAAGAATGTTTAACCGAAATCTTCGAGTACTGTGATATATTTCAAACTGCCAAAGGTACATTTTTGCCCCGAATTTACTGAAATGTAGAATTATCTAATAATATTGCTAATTATAATAATGACAATAAAATTTAGTTTGCAAACTTTGGCGAGAAGTGGCACTTCGATCATGGCGAACATTCAAATTGTACGATTCATCATCAGTCTGGAGTATCGATGAATATGGAACACTTTATATCGATAGTGATATTCTTCAACCACAATTAATACGCAGTGGTAGATATCTAAAAGGTAATGTAAAGCGGTAATGCACGTAGCATAAGAAAAGTGGCGTAAATAGTGTAAGGCGAAACCCTTAATTGTGGGAGAGTCACCTGAGACGGGCCTCCTAGGGCTCTAAGCTGAGCAGCATAAATCAATTAAGGCTTCAAGTGTTTTGAAGTAACTAAGAAAAAAATTTATTCACTACTAAGTGTTTTTATAAATCGGCTTTTTTTATTGGACAAAACTCTGAATTATATCGACACCTGCCTGTTAAAAAAAAAATTCACTCTTACATCTGAGTATAGGTTCGTGGTGGTAGGAACGAGATATATGGCAAATTAATACTTTCAGCCGACTTTTCCCTCACTGAAGAGACTCCCGCGTTTGTCGTCTAAAATACTCTAAAAGAACCACTCCGTTTTTTTGAGTTGGCCTCTTGTTTTAGTATACATACTTACACGACAAACAGCAGATATATTTAGTAACGATTACTCCTCGGTTTAATATATTATTTCTTAATATTTAGAATTCAAGGAATTCGAGAAATTCAAGCAATCCAAAGAGCTAAAAAAATCAAAGAACTCAATAAATTCCAGACATTCACTGAATTCAAGGAATTGAAAGAAATGAATAAATTCCAAGCATTCACTCAATTCAAGGAATTTAAAGAACTCAATAAATTCCAGGCATTCACTCAATTCACTGAATTCAAGGAATGCACTGAATTCATGGAATGCGCTTAATTCAAGGAAATCAATGAATTCAAGTAATTCAAGACTTTCAAAGAATTCAAGGAATTCATGCGATTTAAAGAATTCACGAAATTGAAGGCATTCCAGGAATTAAAGAACTCAAGAAATTTAAGGCATTAACGGAACGTCCTGAAATCAAGGAACTCGCGGAATTCACGAAATTCAAGGAATTTACGCAACACACTGAATTCAAAGAACTCGCTGAATTCACGAAATTTAAGGAATTCACGAATGTCATGGGATTCACGGAATTCAATTAATTCACGCAATTAATTGAATTCCACGAATTCATTGAATTTGCGGCATTAAAGTAATGGAATAAATTAAAGTAATTAACGGAATTGCTCAAATTCCTTCAATTATTCAATTTGGTAATTTCCGTGAATTCCTTCAATTCTTTGAATTCCGTGGCTTTCTTGAATTCCGTAAATTCCTTGAATTCCCATAGTTAAACGAATTTCGCGAATTCTTTGAATTCATCGAAATCCGTGAATTACTTGAATTCTCTATATTCCTTGAACTACTTCAATTCCTTGAATTTCGTAATTTCCTTGAAACCCGTGAATTCCAAGTATTTTAAGATAATAAATTAAACCGGAGAGTAATAATCACTAAAACTATCTGCAGTTTTCCGTGTTAGTATACGTACTAAAACTAAGGGACAACTAAAAAAACGGAGTGGTTTTTTTAGATGACCAATGCGAGAGTAGTAGTTTTAGACGATAACTCCAAGACAGTTTTTTTTTAACATGCATGTATTGATATGCACCTACTGCTCCTTATTTTTTTTTTTTTATAAAGATGCCTCCTGAACAATTTTTTGGGTACGGGCCTTGTGTTTCTCTAGTTACGCCATTTATAGAAAATAATGTAAAATTCAGGACTGCTACTAAAAACTATATATATAAATATATATAAATGACGTTTCTCAAGGAAAGGGCCTATTGTACTTGCTAACTTTGAATGCGTTTCAGTCGAAAATTGTTTCTTTAAAGTTCTAACTTCAAAAAGTACCCGGGTTACTTGTTTTTTCAACCTATAGTGGATTCATTCTGGGCTAAAAATTTCGTGAATCTCAGCTCCATACCGATTAAGTGGGCCCTTTTCTTGTGGAAGTTGTAGTGTTCGAAACTAAACCATTAAAGTATAGGTATTTAAACTGGGACTCTTCTGAATTCGAAGCATTCAAAAATTTCTATATTAACTTAAAATTCATAAATTTTTAATTTAAATAATTTAAAGTTTAAACAATTTTAAGTTACAAAATTTATATCTAAATTAGCTTTAAATCTAGAAATGTACAAACTTATATAAGATCAAATCAGAAGCTTTCACTAGGAGCAATTAAAAATAGAAAACCTGTGAAATCAAACCAATTTCGATTTAAGGCCTTAATAACTCAAATTTTTTAGAATTACGTATCAAAAACTAAATAATTTTTAATTTGAAAATCGTCTAAATTTAATATTTCACTGCTTCCTAAATTCCAAAATTATATCAATTTAAATTCTTACAATTTCATTTATATTAAAAAGTGACTCTAAAGCGTTTAGATATATTTTTCTCGTAAGAATTAATTTAATAATTTTCCGATTAGGAAATGAGTACTGTCTATGGTAAATTTTTTATTTTTGGTGAAAAAAGTTATTTTTACCTACTTATGTAATTATAATAATGAATTAAAGAAGTGTCTAATTTTGAGTAATATTAAAATTAGAATTCGAAACGATCTTATGAAAAGTTTAAATGTTCAATCATGGCAAAATAGTTCAATCATTTTGTTTGTGATAGTGTTTTTTGCTGAATATGAATTTTTCAATGCTGCTGAAACGCGTAAAGTGAAAGCGAAAAAGTGAGGCAAAATACCAAATTAATGAAGTATTTTAGAAATTATTAAAAATATTAATTTGAAATAAATTATTTATAATAAAGTCTAACTTTCTTTAATATGCAATGCGCAAAATGCGTGAAATCGACTAATATAATCTAAAAACCCTTATACATACGGTTCAGGCCGACTAAATATCCTAACGACTGCCTTAGACTTTATTATTTGCATATTTATAGAGGCATTTTTTTTAGGATTTCATAACTATTAAAATTAATTTTTATTGTAAAAAGTATGTTAAGTTTTATATGACATGAATTATATTTGCAGCGAACTGAACGTGGAGAATACACGAGAACCGCAAGCAGTATAGGATTTGTTGAAACCGTTGAAACTCACAGTCAGTGACTTTGTAAAAAATTATTATTATCCTTTTTTCCCTTCGATTATTTAAAAATATATTTTTGCAGAGATATAATTGCTCACAAGAATTATTTGTTGATGAAATACAAGTTTTGAGGTGCATACTAGACGATTTAAAGTTCTAAGACTAACAGTCAACGTTTAAACAAGCACGAAAACAACTACTATTTTCAGAAATAATTAAAAATATATGTATTTATGTTAAAGTGATCTTTATATATTTGTCCTTTTTCACTAACACACAAAATTAAAGTTTCGGACAGGAATTAATTTCTAACTAATCTGAACTTCTGCGAACCATTCCGTAAACTGTATGCGATCCAATCTGAAACAATCCAAAACAAATTTTCAATCCTTCTTAATGTGTACATCAATACTAGGGTCAAGCCAAAATCACATTTCAATCCTTTTCAATGCGTGCATGCAATTCATTGAGTCGTTGTCAGTAAATAATGATCTAAGTGTCAGTAAATTACACAGGAAAAATGAAAATTTTTTTATTTTATGGATTGATAGCAAGGAGTCATTGGTAAATAATTAGCTGTTCATTTGTAGAAATGAGTAAGATAAAAATTTGTTAACAAAACAGTTATGAACAATAAAATTTTTTTATTATCATCTAAAGGTCGTTAAAAGTTGCGATTTAAATCATGTAAATTAATTTACAAATAATAAATGAGAAATCGTTTCGTTTTAAACCTATACATATAGGGAGGGTGAAATTTTCTAATTTTGCAGCTATTAATTATAAATTATTCGATTAGGAAATTCGAAGGTTTTCAGGACAATATTGTACAATTTCAAGTGATTTTAATTTGAAATTGTGCAAGCATTCAAAACTGTATTTTAAAATTGGTAAATGAGCGTTTCACAATCTGAAGTGCAAAAAATAAATTCACCGTCACTTTACAATTTCCCCGTTTCCTGTTCCAGTGGCCACTCTAAAATATGTTTCTTTTAATTGAGGCCGCCCATAGAAACAAGAGCGCGCACTTTTTATATTTTAGATTGAGTCGCTTTTTACGTATTTTTTAAGGAATAGGATAATGTCACAATTACCAGGAGGGGGGGGGGGGAGCTATTGTCATAGATCGAAGAAAAGTTCTTTCTATTTTCACTATTTTGGCATGTCCACTTCATTTGTATGATCCAGATGCTTAATTAAAGTTCATTAATTAAAGTAATTAAAATTTCCTCAAAAAATGGACTCCTTGGTAATAATTAGTGCCATTTATCCTATATAATTAAATTTCTTATTAAATTATTACATTAACCAATTTTTTAATTCAATACAAAAATAGCTTTAATTCTCGATGAGCCGAAGAGTAATTGCATAGATCCAGGGACAAGAGTACAGATTCCAGAGTTGAATGAAAAGTCTCTTGCAATGATTCTACCTCATACTCCAAATTTACGTTACGTGAAGGCATATCTGAGGTATAACGCTATTTATGGAATCCAATTTCTAACGAATTACTGTGAGGATATTACGGAATTAATTTTAAATTGCGAAGGATACTGGCAGTTTAAGGCTGAGAAGCGTTTCCAACACGCTTTAGGTCAGCTGTTTAAGTCGAAGAGGAAACTAAAGAGATTGAATTATAAAGGTTCAATAAGTGGAGAATCTTTGGAATATTTACCTGCTGATATGGAAGACATTCATATACGCAGTTACAGTATGGGCTGTGAATCAGTAGTCAAAGTAAGCTAGTATCTTTTTACTGTTATATTTTATTGTAAAGGCATAATTAATTTGTCTATACTTAACAAATATTTACTTTAGGGAATTTCCAAATTTCACAAGCTGCGGAATCTGGAATTGGATGGAAACTACAACATTACTGGTTTATTTATGGCTCTCCAGGCTTGCTCGAAAAGTCTAAAAGTTTTAATTTTACGAGGTTGTGGTTCAGTTGACATAAAAAGAGAAGAAATCCCCATACTGTCTAGCCTGGAAATTTTAGAATTGCGACAAAATAGCTGGCTTGAAGATGACTTTCTTCTCAAGGCTGGAGAACATTTTAAAAGACTGAAATCGCTAACGATTGAAGGTATGTATCGTCATAATTATAATATATTTTATAACGGTAATTTTTACAGTAATCAAAATAAATCATGTTTTAATCATTAATACCAGATGACAAAGATTCTTTCAATTCCTTCAACAAAGGAATATGTGGAATGTGTCAACTGCCACTTGAAGAGTTGAATTTAATTCTCTGCAACGAAATCAGCCCTGCAGTGTCAAAATTACATACCTTGAGAAGTCTCAGTCTTGAATCTACATTCGTCGATCTTGAAATTCTTTGTGAAGTCATAAAAAATTGTCCGAAGCTTAAAGAACTTCACATAGTAAATTATACTAAGAAAGAGTGGAATTATGAAGTTTTAGAAGCTGCTGCACTGACTGCAAAAAATCGTGCACCAAATTCAATTTTAAAAATTTGGATCGATGGTAAATTTTGGAAGGCAGTGAAAAAAAGTATTACATGAAGGCATTTAAACGAAACCAGAAGTAGATTATACAGCTATAAAACAAAAAATAAAAGTCTATGAGTCGCTGAATCCGAATCTGAGGTCAAAATAGCACTTTTCACGATTGCTTTTCGATATGACCTCACAAAATCGTATTTTTAAGTATACGGTGGTGAAACACGGTTTTATTATAGAACATCTGGAACATAAACTTTAAACTACTGATTTTTAATCAGGGATTACATTCATGAAAATCAAACGCTAACTTGACTTACGTATCGGATTCGATGCCTGGATGTACACAAATTTAATTATGTCCTGCAAAGCACCCCTCACACAATCTAGTTTTAAGATTATGTTCCAGATTTTCTAGTTAGACCATTGAACTGATACTATATATGAATTCAGCGCAGCTTGAAACCTACAATAAAAACATGCTTCACTATCATATATTAAAAAATACGAATTTTTGATGTTATGTCGAAAACCAATCATGATAGGGGCTATTTTAACCTCAGAGTCGGGTTCAGCGACTCAAAATAAACAGAAACACATGTGTCGTTAAAAGTACCAGACTTTTATTTTTTGGTGTGGCTGTAATTATAATTAATCTGTGATAATCGCCGAATTTGCGGGCATTTTATCACTTTCGTAACTCCATTATAGATGCATGATAAGTTCGGCGCCCCCACTTCTAATGCACGGTAACTTTTCCAACAAATAATCGACGATTGGCTTTACGTAATATTGTTTTGTACACTAATTGTAAATTCATTAGTTTAAAACTACTTAAAACCGTTTTTAAGAAATGTTGCACTTATTATATTTAATACTATTGAAATAATTCATCGGACTGTGATAAGTTACAACATTCATTAGATTTATTAGCATTTTTAATTTCGTTGTATTAAGAGCATCAATAATTGAATTACATGAGATTACTAATAACTAAGTAAAAATGGTTAAGTATATTGCAATAGAACTCAAAATTCACTTATAATCAGTTTCAAATTACATGCTTTCCAATTTCGAATTTGAAGGGCCTAGGATCAAATAATTTAAAATATGTACGTTTAAAATTGAATAATTTCTTTCTAAACATTTAAATAAGAAGCATCTAGAAATGGAAATTTCAATGACGGTTGGAAAATTGAAAGAATCAAAATTGCTCAATTTCAAACCTAAGCATTCGAAATAGGAAAAATTGAGATTAAATACAAATAATAAACTGTAATAATTTCAAATTTTAGCTGTAAAAATAGAATTTTTCATATAAGGTGCCGTACTTGAATTGCGTTCGAGAACTTCATTTTTTTAAATCCCTGATTTTTCCTTGACTACTATTTTTTCATTTTCCTTGATCACTAATAGTTAAATACCAGCAATTTAATGTTGTAATACTTTTAACGTATAATCTTTTATAAATGGAATAAAACAGTGCTTCAGATAGAAATTTAAAATGTTCAAATTTAATAATTTATTTTAAACAAAAAAATGTCTTTTCTACTCTAAAAGATGGCTTTTTTTTAAATACTTGAATTTTCAAGAAAATAATTACTGTTTTAACATATTAGTTGTATTTTCAACCTTAAGGGCATGTGATACTTGGAAAATTGTCGATTTTACCAGTTTCAGGTTCCTCCGGCTTTTTTTTTCTAGAATAATAAATATTTTGTCTTTAAAATTTAGGAAATGATAGCGAATATGCTAACGGACGTCCCCACACATTTTTTTGTGGGTTCATTCAAAAAATTTTAATTTAGCAAAATGTGATTAATTTGCATAGAGTTTAGGAAATAGTATCGATTTTTTCAGTGTTACATTCCCCCGGCTTTTTTCCTAGGATAAGAAATATTTTGCCTTCAAAATCTGAGAAATGATAGCGAACATGCTAACGGACGTCCCCGCACACTTTTTTGTGTTTTTTTTATCCAAAAAATTTTGATATTGCTAACAACGTACGTGCATATTTCGAGATTATGTGTGTTAAAATTCACCCGAGCGTTACTTCCAAACTACACAATATTTTGGCCGAAAACTTTGAACTTGTAAATAAACATAGTAACTAATCTCCCGGAAATAACCTTGTTTGCAGCCAATCAAAAAAGTTTATTTTATAAATAATTTCCAGATTATCGGAAATGTAGAGAGGAAAACGACGTAACCTCAAAATAATGCATATGCATACAATTTTTATTTAGCACAATGAATTTTTTGTGTTATTATCTCTCAAAAAAGAGTCCGGGGACGTCCGTTATGATATTCGGTAGCATCTCCGAATTCTGTTTTTAAAATTTTTCATTTTTGTGGAAAAAAGCCGGGGAAGCAGTAAGTATCACATGCCCTGAAAGGATAAGTTTTTATTCGAAAAGTGTTATAGTTTATATTTCAATGAAAAAAGATGGAATTTATACACAAAAAAAATAATTTTAAGACCAAAAAAAAACGAATTTTCAACAAATACAGATTTATCACTCAAAAAAAGAAATAAAAGTTGATCTATACGGTTAAATCTTCAAGCCAAAAGACGAATTTTCAAACAAAAAATATGTCTCCAGTTAAAAAATTAGTTTGGAACAAAAAAATACTTTTCTCACAAACAATTAAATTTTCAATCAGACATAAGCTTTCAATAAAAAATTAATTCATAAAAAAAATATCCAGTTCACTTCCCAACACCAACATAAGCATTGTAAACAAGAAGGCTATTTTCTGCACAATAGTTGAATTTTTAACCAAAAAGTATGACTTTTTAAGAAGATTGTTAAATTTTCAACCAAAAAGTTGCATTTCTGTCTCAGAAAAATGAAAATTGTACTAAATCGGGTGAATTGTTAAATCAAACCTAAATTTTCAAAAAAAAAAGAGTTGAATTTCCATCCAAAAAGATTACAATTGATTTTTCAACATAAATACAAATTTTAAACAAAAAGTAAATTTTCTGGGAAATAGTCCATTTTTCAACTAAACAGTTGCATTTTTATCCAAGACAGATGAAATATTTCTACTGAAAAGGACGAACTTTTAAAGCAGAGACAAATTTCCAGAAAAAATATTTTTCATTCAAAAAAGATTTCAGTTGACTTATCAGCAAAAAATATGAATTTTCAATCCAAAAAGACGATTTTTTGACAAACAATTGAATTTGGAACCAAAAAAGGATGCCTTTTTGAAGAAAATTGTTCAATTTTCAACATGAGTACTGTAACAAATCGTAAAAAATGTCTCCCCCTGAGCTGTTACTCAATTTAAGTAGTCTCTAAATTATTTTTTCCTTAAAAACTTTCAAAACTTCATTGTTTCCATTTTCAATGTTTAACATTGAAAATAACAAGTACTTGTCTAGAATCGTGGTTATTTCGAGATTTTTATTTTTGACATATTTTTAAAAAATATATTTGTTTACACCATAGGGGTGAATTGGGGTTTGAAAAAGCAACGGGGTGATTTACCTTATCCTTTGCAGCTCACCTTTTTATTTCTTGCCCATGCGTTGTGCCCTTAACAACTACTTTCTCCGCATTTTTTACAGTTGAATATTTAATACACATTTTTATTTTTTAAATATTTTAATTATTTTTAAAGGTTTTTTTTTGATATTTAGAGACGAACGAGACCTAAAAATATAAAATTGAGAAAAGCCGCAATTCTATACAACTACCTTGAGTTGATAGTGCTTGGAATCGTTCGCTACCAAATCTCCAGCCGTAAATATTGTTCAATTTAAGATAAAAGACCTGAAAGTTTAACAATTTAAAATTAAAGGCCTTCATAATTGAGTAATTCTACAAAGAAGCATAAAAAATATAAAGTTTGCCATTTGATTCAAACAATTAATCTTCTCAAAATGTTCAAAATTAAAATGATACAATTTTGAATTCTATGTGTTCCAAGTTCTACAATTTCATGATGAGCCAATGAAAATTTGAAACTGATTATTAAGTGGCTACAACTGAAACAAATAAATAATTTAAATATGTATTTTTAGTGACAATTATCTCATTGCAAGGGAAGTCACAACCCCGTCATTGAATGTAGACAAAAATAGGTGATTGAAGTAATAGTACAAAATAAAAATTAAGCTTATTGCCTATCGAGCGACACTAAATATTTATTGATACAACATATAGACAATGTATATTGTTACATCTCTGAATCTGCACATCTCTACATATCCAGAAACGTGCATATACACCCGACTTTCAATTGTAGCACGAGTTAGGTTCTGAGCTTCACCTCAAATCCAGGCACTCCGATCGTAAACACCAGGACCGTGGTGTAATGTTGCGCAACATGACGCAGTTAAGCCGCCACGAAGTAATTCTTGGAACGCTCGAGTCGAAATTGCTATAATTGAAAGTCGGGAGTATCATAATAAGTGCCAGGATCTCGAGGCTCTGCCTCAGCTTTTAGCGCTCGATGCGATTCGTCCGTGCTATAAATATTACATTTAATCTGATTGATTCTGGTCAATTTGAGATCCACGTGAAGGCGAACGAACATATATTTTTTTCACATATTTTGTTATTTACAAAAGATGTAGAGTAAACATCCATGATTTGTATAAGTGTTTTAAAAATTGAAAATACATATCGACTTTTTTGCACGCTTAAAAGTGGATACATTTCTGGCCAGTATATGTAATGGTTAAACTGCGGTACGCCACCTGGTGACAAAAATTCGAACTAGAAAGAATAGACACGATTTTAAAGATGCATTTTAGTTTGTGCATAAGTTTTTTTTTACAATTTTTTGTGTGGAGTTTTAAAGTATTTATTGGATAATAAATTCTGTCTAAAACTATTGGTTTCTGATGAATATTTGTTTTTAGTATTCAATCATTGTTTTATACTTCACAAAACAATCATAAAAATACTTTTATGCAAAACTTAAAATGCATACCTACTCTTTCTAGTTTCATTTTTCGGCACCATGTGGCGTAATGGTAGACCACCATTCCCAATAGGAAAAAAAATTATCTTTGCATAATCAATGTTTACGGCACTTAACAACTCTTGAAAAACGACTGACTTATTGGTGTGTATTAAACGCGCAGTACTTCTGCGAAGCCAATTTGCTTAACATGATGGTTCTGCATCCAATTTGAATGCACCGAAGAACGCATCCAATCTCGAGAGTTAAAAATTGTTTCAAATTCAATTTGAAATCAAAGATATACTCTCAATATATATTTCAGTAACAAAATAGAAACTGCAGCAACCAATCATTACTTTGACTCTGCTTAGGCACGACAGCGAATACTTTCGCCACGCTTTGACATCACAATTCAATTGAAGTTCATTAATCCCGCAGGGACCAATGTCTACTTACGTACAAGTTCCGTCGAATTAATAACTCTAAATTGATCAGAGAAATAAAAATAGAAACCATAGAATGATTTGCGAAAACAACTTAAAGTCAGTTTATTTATAAATTCACTTTCGGCTACTGAAAGGCTTTCTTCCTCTACCACTAAATGTCATTCGTAACACGAAATTTCGGCCTTCTAATCGAATATCTATTGTATTATATATTCTTTAATTATCACATAATTCATATTAATCGTATTCTACTTAAAAAACGTCATTCGAAGTCTTCAGGTCTATCTTAAAATCGAAGTCAAAAATGCTCATTAGAGTAGAGGGAAAACAGGTGTCGATATTCGTGTAAAATATTTACGAACCTTGTCACTTTAGGATAGAATTATTTTTTAATGTTTCTTAATCGATGAATAAAAAATGTGAAACTTTTAATCAAATTTATTCGACCTTCTTATATCCCAGACTTTCTGAAACTCCTTTTTTGCAACTGTTAGTGTTCCGCACGTAACACTTCATTTGAAATTGATTACGAATAAACTGTACAGACACGTAGCGAGTCGATAAATGATCGTCGACGGGTTATCCACTCTTGGGGACCATACTTAAATTACACAACAGCCCAAGGGGCAGGGAGGCATCCAGATACATTATTACGATTTGCTAGAGGAGGAGGGGGAGGCGGATTCAGGTAATTTCTTTAAATTTAAATAACTTATGCATAATGAAACGGTAATTTTTCAATTTTAATTTGAAATTGTTTTATTCTTTTTATAAAAGATTCGAGGTTTAAAACGTTTGAAGATTAAAATTCTGCTCATTGAATATTAATGTTGAGGGAAAATATTGGGTAGAAAATTAAAATGTTTCGCAAGGAAATAGTTTGTTGAAAATTTCTATTTTTGTGTTTGTTTTACTGAATGTTTAATCTTTTTTGTACAAAAATACAACTGTTTGGTTGAAAATTCAACTATTTCTTTAAAAATTCACTTGTTTCAAATTCGTATTTTGGTGTTGAATAGTCAATTGAAATTGTTTTTTGTTTGAAAATTTAATTTTTTTTTAATTTGACTTTTATGTAAAGATTTATCTGTTTTAGTAGAAATTTCGTGTTTCTTAAATAAAAAAATGCTACTTTTGGGTTGACAATTAATATTCTTTGGTTGAAAATTCAACTATTTTGTTTGCAAATTTTACTTTGCCAAGAAATAATTTTTTTCTTGAATATTCATGTTATTAGTTGAAAACTCATCTGCTTGGTTAAAAGTTTAACAATTTGGTTAAAAACTGATCTTTTAAAATGAAAATTCAACTGCGTAGGTAAAAGTTGAACTACTTCGTTAATATTTTTATGAAGACATCTGTTTAGTTGAAAATTTCACTATTTTGTGGAAAATTAATTTTTTTGTTGAAAATACATATTTTCTGGATGAACATTTAATTTTTGTACAGAAAATTCGTCTTTTTGAAATATCTGGTTTTTGTTGAAAATTCGTCTTTTTGCTTTCAAAATAAATTTTATAATTAAACTTTTTTAATTTTTATCTGCAATATTGTTTTATTCCGTTTATAAAAGATCATATTTTATCTTGAATACGAAAAATTTCTATTTATTTCAAATCCCACATATTATTATTTCTGGAAACCATAACTTACGTACAGTAAGAGGGGGGGGGGGGTAAAAATATTATATTATAGGACGAAACTTATAATCCGATATGCGTAATTTAAGTACGACCCTTTATACTGTAATGTACACTATTCCCTGTGCTCCGATGTAATTTACATTTTTATCACTTATGTGTATAATTGTTTATCCTCGTAAATGTCGAAAATACGAGAAGTAACACCCTCACTTATTTCAGAATTGAAATTAACATCTATCTATAACATTCACACTTGGAATTGATTTTTTTCTCAAAAAGAAAGTAAATCTTGCAAAAGTTTCCAGATTATGATGAAGAAAATACCCAATTTAGGCTTTTCCGTTTGTAAGTGTAATATATTTGGACAAGCTTCCGCTTTTGCGCATTCCTTTTACATAAGTTTATACATATATAAAATGGGCAGTTGGGCACATTATAATTTCTGTGTCCCGAAATGGAAAGCGCAATTTGTTCAAGCTGCGCATTTTACTTCACTACGCATCATTCTGCACAGATTTGACCGGTTTTCTTTTGCATCCCTTTCTTTAAATGTTTTTAAGAAGAACAATGTTTCATACACTCAATCTCGAAATTCGAATCTGAGACATATTTATAAATATTTCTCTGCGCAAGCAAAATATTTGGAGAATGCCAATATTTCGCCTACGCAGATTTAAGCGTTTCAAATTATATTCATCCAGAAGAAATAAAAAAAAAACTGTATCTGAATTTCGAACACTTTTCAATTAAAATATTTCTCTCTTCATAGACTATTTATCAATACTTAATTTTCTTACATACCGAAAAGCGTTGATATTAAGCGTTTTGCGGGCCGAGGAAGCTTAAAAATCAGACCTCCTTAAACCTATCCTTAACATTAAAACGTCGATTTCTCTTGATTCTATAAATATTTGATTTGTTGATTACAAACTTTCCAAATGTACCGTAATCCGATAGAGTTCTCATTGTAACTTTTTTAGTTTGTGTATACATTGACATAATTCTGAGATTATCCGGTATCTCTCCTCTACTTACTTAGTTATTTGCTCTATTTCTTTCCTTTTTGTGTATATGCTCGTTGACAAAAGAATGTCGGCGATGCAATTTAATAATACTAAACTTATTTCTTAATTGGCTCTTCTTACATACTTCGAAAAGAAAAAGTACATCTAACCAAGGATGTAAGTCAAAATGAAAATCTTTGTGGCGAGCGTGAGTTATAATGTTTGGTCACTAATGTCTTCTTGCTCTTTTTCTTGGAAAGCACAAGGACCCAAAACAGAGGATAACTCTTCAATTTTAAACTACTTTTGCTGTAACTTTAAAACTCGCCATTTGAAAAAAAAAGTAACTTAAAGATGACTTACGAGTACTGAACGCGGATGTAAGTAGTTAAGTATGTAAGAGTTACATTTATTCAGGACTGCACGTTCGCTAAGCGCGTTGGGGTGGTAGGCTGAAGATCCATTGTGCGACACACCCAGCCAGCAATATCCACATTCTCCGATTCCGCTTTCTTGATCCATTCGTGATTCTAAAATTAGAAGAATGAATAAATTTGAGTTTTTTTTTAGTTTTATTTCTCGTCCCCACTGAAATCTTTTATTTATAACATTTATATATGACATTCTCATCCATAATGAGTTTTATGCAAAAAATAAATTTCGCGCATTTCATCAAATGTCGACGTTTTGAGGCCCCCTAAGTCAGAAAAACAAGTTTTTACGTCGATGTCTGTCTGTCTGTCTGTCAGGCGTCGTCGTTGCTGTGGTTGTCTGTATATTGGATACCTTTCGAGAAACTAGTCCGACTGGAATGTGCTTTGGCACAATGTTTAAGGGACCGAAAACAAAAACGAGTTCGTTAACCAGCCATTTTTGATAGAAATTTAAAAAGTTAAAACAAAGCAAGTTATGAAAAGAGATAGATCGACAAAAATCGTGCAACTAAAAGCGATCTACAAATTTGTGATGATTTACTTTTTTATAGGATAAGTAGTTTTTGTTTTATTGATGAAAAACATAATTGAAAATTAAAAAAATTAAATTATGTACAAACGATAAAAGCTACGACAATAAATGAGACAACATTTATTCAACAAAAAAATACTTACAACTTTTTTACTAATATTTTTTTATCGAAAACGGACTTTTCCTTTAATCGTAAAAGATAAGATTAAAAATAAAAAAATAAATAAAAACAAGGTAATAGGAATAAGTATGTTTTAATTTCCATGCATATTATGAATTGTAATGATTTAAATTGATTGGAATGATACTTGTTTTAGCGCAGCTAATAATATAATTTAATGCCAAATAAGAAACAAATATCGAAGTAAAAATGATACATACAATTTGTACTTTATTTTTCAATACCTGAATAAGCAATCCCAGACAGTTACAAAAAAATGTATTACGTATATTTTATATAAAAGTGTTGAGCATAATGCAGAAAAGTTAACATTTTGGACAAAATCGAGTGCGAAGCACAAGATACGTGATAAGAATGTGTTCGTTAAAGCCGAAAGAGCTTTAACAAAAGAGAGTTCACAACATAAAATTACAGTTGTCGATCCGTTAACCTTTGATTTTAAAAGGTCTGTGCATAAATGTGGAGGAAATGCAAGGGCCGAGTGCGAAGTGCGAGAACCATCAGTCGCGCGCCCTATGGGTGCGCTCAAACTCTCGTGCAAAGTTTTTTAATAAAAGAGAATTCACAATCACAATATCGCAGTCGTGGTTGTTTTGAGTTTAAATTTTAAAAGGTTTGCGTGAAAATGTGCGAAAAAGATATGTTAAAAACATAAATTAATTAAATTAATTAAATTAATTAAAAACATGTTATATATAAAATTCATATGTTTGAAATTTGTTAATAAAATTAAATTTTTCTTAATTTTAAAAAATTTTAAAAATAGATAAAAAGACCGAGCGCGAGTTAAATACGTAATCAAACGCGAAGCGTCGGATAAGTACATCATTGAGCGCGAATCGCGTGATGAGACTGTGCTCGCACAGAAGGCATTTTTTTTGTATTTGTGTTTATAGTATTTGTTCTCAAGCTGCATTCATTATTTAAAAATTGATAAACGTTGAAAAATGATTTTTCAGAAAAAGAATTTTTGTTCTGTTGATGAAATAAACTTCCCTGATATTTTTAACTGCTCCTTCAATAATATCAGTTATATTTCCCCATTTCGATAAATCTCGTTGAAATTCTCTACTTTTAAACATTCAAAAATAAATTACCTACCTTGGAAATTCATACATGTCATTATCTTTAACTTGAAGGATTTCACATCTTTAAAACCTTTAATTCTCAAATGAGCGTGCTGATTGCACAACGACCTTAGCGCTTGGACTCAGGATGCCTAGTAGACAAGAGAGGGGATAACGCGTTGTTAAGGACCGAGTTAATTTGACATGACGGCTGTTTAAAAATTATTTCTCCAATTAACTCGGCCGGTAGCAGCGCGTTATCCCCTCTCTTGCCTGCTAGGCTGGCTAAATCCAAACGCTAAGGTCGTGATGCTATCCGTCCGCTTAAATATCATACTCAGGCAACTTGAGTTAATTTTCAAATGAGACCATGTTATAGTTTGCAATTAATTTTAAACTTTATTTTATTCAATCATTTTATTTTATTAATTTTATTTTATTTTTATTAATTTTATTCAATTCACGATTAAGTTTTCTGTAAATTGTTTTGCTTAGAAATTCAAAAATAAATGTCGATTTTCTGTTCCATTTCATTCGAAATATTCTATGAATAAATGACACTAGTAAAAATGCCATCCATCAGCGCCACCATGTAAAACGCTTTAAAATCTTTGTTTCATGTGGACGGCAAGTATTATATTTTTTTGTACAAATATTATAAAATCCCGCGAAAATTAGATAACATGTGATGATATTCCTTGAAATATATGAAATCTTTTCAAACATCCCAAAATCTTGATTTTTGTGAAATTCTTTAAAATTGATAGAAATATTATTCTTCAACATTTTGTGAATTCCCTTAGTCATGAGAAATGTCCTAAAAACGTTAAGAGTCCTATGAAATTCTTAAAAATCCTTATAAAGTTTCAGAACCTTATTAAATTTTTCTTTTAATTTCTTAAAATCTCTTCAAACCTTTGAAATAATATTAGATCTGAGCCCGATTCTGTAAATATTATAAATAAAGGTCGCGAAAAAATAAACAAAATAAGAAGTTTATTTTGGTAAATTATGTTTAAGTAATTCTGTTCTATAGAATAATAATAATAATAATACCTTATGTATTGTTCATAATTTAAGCCTCGGGAAGGAGATCTAATTGTTATTTTGACTTACAAAATATCGTAAATAGTTCATATCAGGAGATCTTCATCAAATACAAAAAATTATAATTATAATTATAACATAAGAGCGTGCACTTCTTCACTGATTCCGAAACATTACCAACTTTAAATCTAATATTCTTTTTTCTGAAAACTTATGCACCGGAAACTTTTTTCTACTTAGAAACTCTAAAGTTCAATAAAAACTGTCAGAAAAAGATGTTCAATATATCAATATCTACGTAGAATTTCACAATCTTTCTGAATCTGCCATTGTTTTTAGAGAAAAACGTAATCTGAATAAGTTATGTTCGCTTCTTTAGCGAAAATTCGTGTTACAAAGAATTTTTTTTTCTAAATCGATGCTTTCAGATCGAAATCAAAGACGAATGTGTTTGAAAAGTAAATATATCGCCGTCCTCGAATCTTTTTCTTTCGTGAAGTGATTCCACTTACTAAATCAAATTGTAACTATTCAAAATGGCGTCTCAAAGTTAACATTTTTAGACGATATAGTATTTTTTGAACATAAAAATCGATTTCTCACAAATTCACGTGAAAATTTGTAGAAGGGGGTTGTGGAGGTCGCTGATTGCGAATCCGAGATCAAATTTAACAAATTCAAAATGGCGGCCAAAAAATTTAATTACGCGTATTGTATTATAATGTATACTAAGGGGTTTTGAAGGGCGCTGATTACGAATCCGAGATCAAATTTGACCAATTCAAAATGGCGGCCAAAAACTTTAATTACGCTTATTGGTTTGATAATATATACAAAGGGGTTTAGGAGGTCGCTGATTACGAATCCAAGATCAAATTTGACATACTAAAAATGGCGGCCCGAACAAAATTTTATTACGCGTATTGGTATAATAATGTATACATTTGTATAAATACTGTGTAAAGATTTTTGTTTTATTATTCTACTTTTTATACAACTTTTTGGATTCAATATTAAAAAATGATCGAATCTGACATCGGATTCGTAATCAGCGACCCCCAAGTACATATTATCATTCACATAATGAAATTCAATTTTGTTCAACCGCCATTTTGAATCAGCCATTTTGAATTTTTCAAATCTGATGTTAGATTCGTCCTCGGCAACCCAAAATACACCTTAGTATACATAATCATACCAATACGCGTAATTAAATTTTTAGTCGCCATTTTGGATTTGCCATTTTGAATATGTTAAATTTGATCTCGGATTCGTAATCAGCGACCTCCAAGACCCCATAGTATACATTATCATACCAACAAGCGTAGTAAAATGGTTTTGGCCGCCATTTTGAATTTGTCAAATTTGATCTCGGATTCATAATCAGCGACCTCCAAAACCCCTTCTACAAATTTTCACGTGAATTTGTGAGAATTAAATTGATTTTTATATGCAAAAACTACTATATCGTCTAAAATTTTTCACATTGAGACGCCATTTTGAATAGTTACAATTTGATTTTCTACGTGGAATCACTTGGTCACGAAAGAAAAAGATTCGAGGACGCAATATATTTACTTTTCGAACACATTCGTCTTTGATTTCGATCCGAAAGCATCGATTAAGAAAAAAAATTTCTTTGTAACACGAATTATCGCTAAAAAACGAACAGAACCTATTCAAATTACGTTTTTCTCTAAAACTAAGGACGTCGGGGCTTAATGGGTTAAAACAAACAAAAAATATTGAAACCATAAATTTTCGACCTGTACTCACCTCTATATTATAATCTATCAAAACAATTGACATACAATTTTGCCAAACAGTCAGTAGCACTAGATTCTTGATATATGTTGCAGGAATTTTCGATATCTTGAATACTTTTTAAGATTTAATGTATTTAGTGTAAAAAACAAAAAACGTAGAGATGACATAAATGATAAAAATTTTTAAAGTATTAAAGATATCGAAAATTCTTGCAACACGTATCGACAATATGTTGCTACAGACTACTCATTAACATTTTTTGTCAATCGGTTGAATAAATTAACCTGTAGTAGTGATCACAGGTTAAAATTACATTCAAACTTTTTGTCCAGTATTTTATGAAGAACTCCTTGGTAACGTGTTCTCGATATTTATTTCACAAAAACACGATAGCTGTTTTGATGCAGAAGTGGCGAAGCATTTTTTCTCTAGGTAGGGGCAAGAGAATAAGCTTAAAATATTGAAACATTCACTTCAATTCTCAAAAGATTTTACAAAGATTTCAATAATTTTTACGAATATTACTAAATATTTCAATAGTAGTTAAAATATTTCGAAAAGATTTCACAAAGATTTCAATCACTTTAACAAAAATTAACAAATACTTCAAAAGTGCTTCAAATATTTCTAAAGATTTCACAAAGATTTTAATGATTTCCCAAAGATTTAAAATATTTTGCAAAGATTCCGGATAGCTTTAAAAGAAATCCACAAAGACTTAATTGATTTCCTAAAAATTTCAACAATTAAAAAAATATACCAAATATTTTATAAAGATTTCACTAATTTTCCAAAGAGTTTAAAAATTACACAAATTTCAAAGATTTTCCAAAGATTTCAATCATTTCAAAAATATGATCAAATAATATTTATAAAATATTGAAATATTTCGTCAAGATTTCCAAAGATTTAAAAAAGATTGGTATGATTTCACAAAGCTATCACAAAACTTTTAAGGGCTTCGCAAAGATTTCGGATAGAGTTAAGATTTCATAAACTTGAATGATTTCCCAAATATTTAAACAATTTCCTGAAGATTTCAAAGGTTTCAAACATATCATAAAGATTTCGGATAGATTTAGAAGATTTGATAAAAATTTCAATTATTTTCTCTGGTTTGATGTATATAGTAGGGTGGTTCACAAAAACCGTGTTATAAATACAAAATTGTGGCTAAAACAAAAGAGAAACCCCTAATTTTTTTCCGGATTGAAAAAAATTTTTTGGCGCTGGTAAGTCATAAAAAGTATGATTTTTTAAGAATAGATAAATATAAGTTTATAATTTTTATCTGAATTCTTATCTGAAAAAATGTTGTATACTAATGGTTGGACGATAATTCTGAAAATAAAGTTAACTAAGTTTTTTTTTCTCATTGTTCTTATACATATTCGACAATTAATTATGACAATTCCTGTTTCATACATTTTAACTTTTACTAATTATACATATTATATAATATTAGTTGCGAATAAAATAAAAACGATTGAAAAAAACAACCTCTCACTTTTTTCTTATTCTTTTTCTGTCTTTATTATACTACTAAGGAACCAACATGTTTCAAAGTAGATAAACAATAAAAATTTAGATTTCCTCATCAGGGATTATTTATAGGAAAACTACTATGTTTAATCAATAGATTCTTATGCTAATTAAAAGTCAAATAATACCTGCAAATAAAACCATAGATATTTTCTAAAAAAATGTTACTTTGTCTTATTTTGCATTCATTATTTAAAAATTGATAAAGTATAAAAATTATGTTTTAAAACAAGAAAAATTAAACAATTTTAACCAAAAAGAAATAGCTAATCGGAATTTTTGTTTTTTTGATTAGAAAAACTTCCGTGATATTTTTAACCGGTCCTCCAATAATATCTGTATTATCAAAAATATGTAAATAAATTCTTAAATATCAAATTCAGACAACCAACATTAATTTTCAAATGAGACCATTTTATAGTTTGCATTGACTTTAAAGTTTATTTTCTTAAATTTTGAAATTTTTATTTTAAACATTTTAAAGTTAAAAATACAGACTTCTCAGAGAAAGGGACTAATTCTGGGAAAAGTTAAGTAAAAAAGATGTTTAAGACCCATTAGAGAGCTTATTAAATTTAGCGTCAAATGAGTTCTATCAATAAATATTAGCTTAGATAGCATGTGAGAAAGACCAACCTTTTACCGTTTTTACAAATTTTCGATTCTAACTAGGGTCTTCTTTAATACATACCCCGTACTTGTCCCAACAGTTTGTTCGCAGATTCTAAACTCTTTCTCTCTTGCCGCTCGTTTCCTCCATTCGTTTCAAACAAAAATTCTAGGTAGCAAATCTCCTTAAACAACTATCACCTACTCTTCAAACGCTCTCATTATCAGATTCATTCCGCTTTCATCATCCGCTTTTAACAATACGTCATCTGCATATGCTAGCAAATACACTTTGCCTGTTCTTAACATTGCCCCCTTTCCCTTTCCTCTCCATCCTCTCCTCTAAATCTACCAGAAGAACACTAAATATCAGTAGAATGAATGGTTACCCTTACCTGAACCCCCTTCTCGTCAAGAATTCCTCTCCTTTTCTTTTCTCCTAATCACCCTTATCTTGGTTTTCACAAATATTTCCTTTAACCTCGCAATTAAACCTTTATCTACTCCTCTGTCTCTCCCATGGTTGTCTATACAAATAGTGTGACTAATTTCCCTTTCCTACGCCCTAGCTTCCTATTGACTAAACAGTTGAGCACGTAGATGTTGTCTGTAGTCCCGATCCCTTCACTAAAACCCACTTCGTTGTGTGGTATAATTCGCTTTTCTTCCACATGTCTTTCCAACCTCCTCCTAAGTACTTCCGCGTAAATTTTTTATCCCACCAACATGAGTGTCATACCTCTATACTCTTCCACCAATTTTCCCTCCCCTTTTTTAGTCAACGGTACTACCAGTCCTGTCTTCTATTTCTCCGGCCATTCTTCTTATCTCTACACCTTGTTGCTACCCTTTTTCTACCTTCTCCCTGTACTTTATTTCCCACATTTCCTAACAGATCCTTGAAATTCGAAGTCCATCCTTTCATCTCGATTGCTTTATTTATGCCTTCCTTCCCCCTCTTTCCCTGTGTATCAATTCCCACTCCCTCCCTTCCTTTACTGCTTTCTCTGCCTCTTACACGTACCTTTCTTTCTCCATCTGTCTTTTTTCCCTTATCATTTGTTCATGATTTCTCTTTCTCCTGTTGAGTTTATTTTTTTCCATTTCGCCTCTCCTCTATTTACCTACATTCTCTTTCATTCTATCTTTACTTTTTCTAGCAATGTATCTACTCTTTCCTTTTCCATACTCCCTATCCCCTCGTTTTCTATTTTGCATCTAAATTATCTTAAATTTTCCTCCCCCACTTGGCCTTCTTTAATTTAATTTCCATCCTTCTTTCTGTCTCTCCCGTACCGCGCTTTGGACCTCCACGTTTCAGTGTCGCGATCACCGGAAAGTGCCTTTCTCATTGCCCACTTCCATCCTAACCATCAGCTTCCTTATTCTTTCTTCTTTATACAATTTCCACCCTCACTTGTGCTTCTATATCTCCTCTCATTCTCTACATACATGTTCATCCCGCCTTCTGTGGGTTGAGCAGTTCTTTGCTCAGTGCTTACTACTAATTTACTCACTCTCTCTTCTATTACATTCATCTTCCTTTTCCTATTTTCATCATATTCTTTCTGCTAATTTTATATACTTTCCATTTCTTCCCAAACTTTCTTTTCCGCCTTTCCACTATTCTTCCCACTCTTCCCATTTCTTTGGTCATTTTTGCACCTCCTCCATGAGCTCCCTCCTTTCCGCTTCATATCCTCCAGCGTGCTACATGTCTCCTCTCTAAATCCTGTGACCATTGCTTGAGTCTTAATTAGAAAATTACCCTTACCCTTCTCTCTTTCCAGCATTTGTCTTTTTATCATTTTTTGACTATTTTTACCCCCCTTCAAATCTTCATTCCCCTCTTCCCTTTTCTTTTTTCCTCTGCTCATTTTCCCCTACATTAGTTATTCCTTTGCTGCTTGTCGCAGTCAAACGTTTTCACCAATCGTCAAAAATCTGATCGATCTCTCACTATATACGAACGCTGCGTGCAGCTCTATTGCATTTTTCCAGGATCTTGTTTCGCTCGTCACCACTACTTTCACAACTTGCCTCGATACTACCGATAGAAAATCTCATAATATCCTGCGCTGAAAAAGTCTATCCCTTTTCAGGCTATCTGCAGGCTCGGTTTGTATGATTTTGTCTCTAGAGATAGCCTGAGAGATTTCGGTCCTATTGAAAGTGATGCGACGGTCATATAGTGGTCCTATGGTATTCTTCATGTACCGGGCGGGCGGAGTTATTTACAGCAGTTAGCCATCACCAACCCGACTCCCTTTTTAAATTTTTCTTCAAATTATCAACAGTTTTTCTTTAATTTATGAATTTTCTCATTATACATATTTTTTAGTTAAAACTTATATACTATTTTGGAGTTAAATTAAAAAAGGTTGTCTGTTATGGCGTATCTCATTCCATTAACGAGATACGTTATATTAATTCCAATTTTAAACATCTAAAAAAGAAGTTAGAGATACAAGGAGGAAAAAATGGTTTAAACAAATAAAACAAATAATCATTGATTCGAAAATCAAAATTATAAAAAAAAATACTTGGAAGCTCATCACTTATCTAGCAAGAATTTGATATAAAACGGCTTTTTTGCATTTTCGAGGCATTTTCCAGGTACAATAAAATGCATTGTGAGGGGGGGGGGGGTCAAAATGAAAAGTTATCGGGTGAAAATTATTCCTTAAAAATTCCTTAAAAGATAACTATACTTTAATTCACAAAAGTTTATAATAAGTAATTCTTTTTTTCATTTTTTTTTAAATCGCACCTTTCCTATTTAAAAAAAATGCCTAAAGCCCGGGGCACAGATTAACGTTGAAAAAAGTAACACACACTGTGAGCAAATGCATTCTCATATCCACTACTAAATCAAAATAAAATGAAAAGTACACCAATTTTTAACGCTTATTTAAAAATTATTAATTAGAAGGCGCATTCAAAATTAAAAAATCTGCCCGCTTCGCGGGCACATTCTCGTAGCGCGCTACGCGCGCGGCTCGCTTCGCTCGCAAGTTTGAGTGCGCCCAGGGCGCGCGACGGTTGAATCTCGCGCTCGGATATTTATTCTTTGCATTTGGAATGCTTGAAAAAAACTTTATCAGAAAGATCTCTTTTAGATGGCAGTATTTATATGCGTCTTCATATTCTGAATTATCTACTTAATTAAGTAGTCAAAGATTAAGTTTCTCAAAGCTCTGTAGGCTTTGAGGTACACATTCTCATCGTGACACTCGCGCTGCGCGCTCGATTTCCGACAGACATTTGTAAACAGGTTTTGTTGGATTTTTTTCTCGTAACTTTCGTCGTTTTTCCATACATTTTTTTTTATTTTACTTTTTCTAACGTTATTTTTCACGAATAAAACAAAAAGTACGCGTCCTATCAAGAAGTGATTCTTAACGAAATTTTAGATCTTTTTTAAGATAACCATTTTTGTTAATTCATCCTTTTTTGTATCCTACATAGTCTGTCCACAAAATGGAATTTTTTATTTTCCATTATTGTTTGTGCAATCAAAATTTGAATTTTCGATTTTTAAAGAAAATCCAAAAATTGGTTATGATAATCTTGCAGGGATTCCAAAAAGAAATGTTTTTCTTCCCTTGACTTTTTTTCATATCGTGCGTTTTTCGGCTTCAAATTTTGATTTTCGATTGATTAAAAATATTTGTTAAACGTTATAACTCTGAGAATTTTCTTTTTATCGAAAAAAGTTCTTAGGATAAATTGTTTGCTCTTTTCAATACTATAAACATCCGTACATAGAATTTTCAAATTCAGAAAAAAGTGGTCTCAAAAATTTTCAAAATGCGCTCACTTTTTGAATTTTTATCAAAAATGGCTGGTTAACGAACTCGTTCTTTCTTTTAGGACCTAGAAAAGTGTGCCAAAGATGGATTTGATTCGTTCATTTTTTCAAGAGTTATCGTGTTTACGGACGGACGGACGGCCGGCCGGACAGGCAGACAGACGCCATCGTGAAAACCTGATTTTCGGATTCAGGGGGTCTTGAAACGTGGAGATCCGTTGAAAAAGTGTGATGTCAAATTTTCGACAATTATAATATTTTCTCAATCATAAATGATGGAACGTAAAAATGTGAAATTATGTGCACTCGCAACAAATGTGAAAGAATTAAAATGATAAAAATCTTCTTTCTTTTTAGCTGATTGGCTGCAGATCATGATTAAGTATTTCTGCTATCCCATATGAAAACGTAGCATGTCGCCTATACAGCAAATGCGACTTACTACTACGTTTTCATTCAGGACAGCTTATTTATTCCTGTAATGAACAATTGTATTATTAAATAACAATCTTTAAATTTGCTTAAATGAGCATTGTGCAATGATAAAGAATATATGAAAATAAATGTATGTCATGCGTATTGTTTTGTTGAAAAATGTTTTTGAAAAGTTACATATAATATCATACCATGAGCGTTTTCAAATCAGCTCTTTCAGCGGGATTTTTCTTCAGACATCTGTCCACAAAGTCAGTAAAAGAATCACTGAATATACCGGATGGTAGTTTCGGTGGTGGCTCGTTCACTATGTAATCCAGCAATTCAAATATCGCCATTGGCCTCGGAGTACTCGCGTCTTGAAAAAAGAAAATTAAGATAATGAAAGAATATAATTAATTTTTTTTTAATTTATAAACTTACTATGTGCCGGAGACTGAGAAGTTGGTGTAGGAATACTATTTATCGCCGAATTTTCTGTCGTAGACTGACCTTGCTGTGGACCAAATATCGACGTCAGGGTTTTAGTGTCTGGAGGCGGAATCGGATACATGCCGATAGCCATTTCTACCAGAGAGAGTCCAAGTGACCAGATATCACTTTGAACCGAGTAATGGGTGCCTTGCAACCTCTCCGGCTAAACAAAAATCATTTCAATTTTAATACCTAGCAATGAAGAGTTTAATTATCTTTTAAGATTACTAATAATACTAACCGACATGTAACTTCGAGTTCCGACGAATGAATTCGCCATGGAATCGATTAACTGACCGGAAACTCCGAAGTCGCAAATTTTTATTTCTCCCGCACTGTTCACCAAAATGTTACTCGGTTTGACATCCCTGTGCATTATCGCATGCTTGTCTCTTAAGTAGCTCAGGCCTTTTAGAACCTAAAAGAAAGATTAAAATTGTATTGTTGTGGCAAAATTTCAGATCCAGATTGATCTGATTCTATTTGAAAGGTTCTCTCATTTCAAAGAAGTGGGGGAGAGTTTTTTTTCTGTATTTTAATATTAATATTTATCAAGGTATAGGTAGCATCTCTTAAGAGTATCAGGTAATTAATTAATTCAGTACTTTGACGTGTTTTGAAAATAAAAATGCAAGATTCGCAACTGAACTATTATAGACTTAAACGGTAAATTTAGTTCATTTTTTTATCTGGAAGCCTATGTTGAATGCATTTACTTTAGAAGCCTTCAAAAGTTGTTACATGAACAACGCCCCCCCCCCACACACACACATACTTACAAAAAAGCTTACATACATTATTAAATGTCCCTACTATTGTCACTTTTAACTTAAAATTGTTTATATTCCAACAGATTTATGTTAATTTATTTTATTAACATTTTTAACTTTTAATCTTAAAGCTTTAAAATTAATTAACGTTAAAGCTAAAACATTCAATGTTAATACTTGCATTTAAAATGTAAACATATTCAGTTATTTACCTTCGACAAAAATCTTTTAAAGAACGATAAGGAAGGAAATAATCATTAAATCGAATAAAATTAATTTAAAAAGTAAATTAAAATAACTCTAAAGCAGAAGAAAAACAAACATTTAAATCGTTGGATTTTAAAATGCCACAATTTTTGTTTTGAGTCAAACAATAAAATTATTTTTAATTAAATTTTATCTGAAAAAAGATCTTCTCCTTTGCTACACTGGAAATCGATACACAGAACTTCCGATTACCGGTCGTTACAAGTCAAATTTTTCAAGGAATCTACATTATCCTCAGAAAATAACAGAAAGTTCGACTCCCAGAGAAATGAAGATCTTTTTTTCAGACAAAATTTAATTAACATTTTTTTTATTTATAGCTCCATTTAGTCTGAAAAGACGTTAAGAATTTCTGTTATTCTCTTATGATAATACAGATTACTTGCAAAAATTTGCCTTGTAACACCCGGCAAAATAATGAGTATATTTCTGAAAAAGGATTCTTCTTTCGATCTCCCTAGTAGCTTCAGGGAAAAGCACCCTACGGTATGGCACTCAAAAGTTCTGTGATTAGATTCCCAGCGGAGCGAAGGAGATCTTTTTTCAGAAAAAATTTAATTAAAAAAAAATTTATATTTCATAGCTCCATCTAATATGAAAAGACCTTAAGAATTTCTGTTATGTATACTCTGATGACAATAAAGATTCCTGTAAAAAAATTGCCTTGTCACACATACAGAGTGGCCGTTTTAATCGAAGAAAAAAATTCCCGGTCATTTTACGGTTTTTTCCCGGTTCGCAAACATTTTTCATGGCCAATTAAATTTTTAAAATCGAACTCTATTCTCAACATTATTGCATTTAAAGCAATAAACAATCAAATAAATTTACAAGTATGAAATGGAAGGAACTAACACTTTTCAATTCAAAATTCAAAACTTTTATAAATTATAGAGTTCAAAGATTTAGCTTAAATTCCAAAATATAAATCCACGTTAACATTTTCAATACTCTAAATTAAAGAATCAATCAATAAAATTTAAAAATTGTTAAAATTATATTTTTTAAAGTAATTTTAAGCTAGAAAAATTAAAAAATTTAAATTATATTATTTTTAATTAACAAGTTTTTAAATTAGAAGTTAAATTATTTTCATTTTAAATAGTTTAAGCATCCTCCAAGAACTTAAAACATTGATTTCAAAACATTGAGAAATCTAGAAGTGGTTCTATATTTTTCCAAGTTTAAAATCATTGTTGAAATTTTTTCCAAACGTTTAAATATATTTTTAAATTAATTGAATTAAATTTAGAACTTGAAATCATTTCAAATCATTTACACGAAGTTTGTGACCCGAAAAAATTGGGCTATTCGTACCGAAGTTTTGGTGCAAATACCCACAGACGAATTTAAAACAAGATGCAGATTTTCGCAGATTTCAACCAAAAAATTTATAAACTTTTTAAGAATTTAGAAGTTCCAAACAAAAATGTTAACACACTTTCTTCAATTACTTGAAGACATTTCAAGTTTCTATTTAATTTTGAATCTTCTCAAGACAATGAAATATATTTTGAAATTACTCAAATTTTGTTCACAATTAATAAGTGTTCAATTGCTATTTATACGTGAAAATTTAACAATTTCACTTACAAATTAAATATTTTTTAAACAAAATGATTCAAATTGCAACGTTAAAATTTGAAAAGTTCTTCGAAATTATATAGATTCAAAGCTTTCTATAGATAACAATTCAGTTTCAAATTGTTTACTTTTACATATATTTGTGTTCAAATTATTCTTCTTAAATGAACAGTGGAATTTTTAATAGCTAGAAAAATAATATATTAATAAATGTATTCCATTTAATATAAAAAATAATATAAAAGAAGACCTAAAACTTTGAATTAAAGATATTTTATTGATGAATCATTAAAATTGTTATTTAAAAATAAAATTATCGGAAGAAATGAGATTATATTAATCTGAATTTGTAATAAGATTTTCGAATTCAAACAGTTACAATATGGAAATTCTCAAATTTGGAATAATGAATAAGAAGCACTGAAAAGGTGGGCCTGGTCCTAAATTTGAAAAATTATGAAAAAAGCAAAAAAAAAAAATATTTAGGTACAACAAAAAACTTTTTTTATAATTATAAGAATTTAGGACCAGACCCACCATTCTTAGTGCTTCTTGTTTAGTATCCCAAATTTTCAAGTACATGTGGCGTTTTATATGATAATAATTTGGGAAATAAAAAAAGTGGCGGTAGGGTAGGAATCTGGTCACATGGCCTTAATACAATTATTAAGGGCATGTGATACTTAGAAAATTGTCGATTTTACCAGTTTTGGATTTCCCCGTCTTTTTTTCTAGAATAATAAATATTTTGTCTTAAAAATTTGGGAAATGATAGCGAACATGCTAACGGACGTCCCCACACACTTTTTTTTGTAGTTTAATTCAAAAAAGTTTTAATTTAGCAAAATGTGATTAATTTGTATAGGGCTTAGGAAATAGTATCGCTTTTTCAGTGTTAGATTCCCCCGGCTTTTTCCTAGGATAAGAAATATTTTGCCTTCAAAATCTGGGAAATGATAGCGAACATGCTAACGGACGTCCCCACACACTTTTTTTGTGTTTTTTTATAAAAAAATTTTTGATATTGCTAACAACGTGCGTCAATATTTCAAGGTTATGTGTGTTACAATTCACCCGAGCGTTACTTCCAATCTACACAATATGTTTGGCCGAAAACTTTGGACTAATAAATAAACATAAAACCTAATCTCCCGGAACTAACCTTGTTAGCAGGCAATCAAAAAAGTTTATTTCATAAATAATTTTCAGATTATCGAAAAGGCAGATATGGAAAACGACGTAACCTCAAAATAATGCATATGCATAAAATTTTTATTTATCACAATCAATTTTTTTGTTATTATCCCTCAACAAAGAGTCCAGGGACGTCCGTTATGATATTTTATAGCATCTCCGAATTCAGTTTTAAAAATTTTTCACTTTTGTGGAAAAAAACCGTTAAAAAACGTTTTTGAATTTTTCAATTTTAGAATTAGAATTTCAAGTCTGAATGACTTCAGAATATAAACGTCAAAATTTTCATAATTAAAAAATGTTGAACATGGAATAGCCAAAGTCGAAATTGAATTGCCCTCATTTTATCCCATAAATACTAGAAACAGCCAATTTGTCGCTTCGAATATACATTTAATTCAAAACAGGAGTAGGCCCCAATTATTTAAATAATATAATTCTAGTATCTGAATAAAATAAGGCAATTCAATTTTGAGGTTGTGTCTTGGCTCGAACGTCGGAGTAAAAAAGAATTTCTCAGTTCAATGAGTTCTGACCGTTTTTACGGTTTCAAAAACAAAAGTTTCCCAAACTATGAAGTTGACTCTGTAGTTAAAAATCTCTTGAAACTTTTCCTAACCTAGTGAAAATAATAATATACCAACATTTCTCTAACTATAAAAATCTTTCAAAAATGCATGGACATTCTCGACCGACAATATCCACGCAAAAGAAAAAGTTGACGGAAGAAGAGATAAACGATCTCCATCATGAGGTGGAAACCGTTGATCACTTAATTCCTTTGCATAAGTTGTGCGTTAAACTACAAACGAACTTGAAGAAAGGATTGACGCAAAGTAAAGCATCAGAAATTATTTTGAGAGACGGACCCAACGCTCTCTCTCCTCCAAAGATGACTCCCGAGTTCATAAAATTTCTAAAATGCATGTATGGAGGTTTTGCAGCACTTTTGTGGGTATGTGCTATACTATGCTTCATTTTGTACGGAGTCAGTTATGTAACAGAAGATCCTCATGGAAAGGGAATAGAATGGTTTGGAGTTATCATCATTGTGATTTGTTTAATATCCGGCGTTTTCGCTTACTCTCAGGAAAGTAAGTTGAACCTCGTTTTCTAATGGGTTTTATTGAATTCAATTACCCTAGTAAATTTCAGCTTTTGGCATAGTGCAAAAAGTGCTAATGCGCAAGGTTAATAAATTTGAATAACGCAAAATAGCGCTCGTCTCAAGTTTCTCATGACGGTTATGTTCTAATTTTGAAACTTTTACTTAGTTTTCCAAAAGTGTCTCCAAAAGTTCCTGATTTCTTGGCTCAGTAGCGCCAGCCTGCATGAGTCTTAAAAGAAAATGTCTAGAACCAAATTAGTGACCATAACATATTTTTTAGTCAACCTTTTTACACTTATTCAATTGGATTTTGGAAAAGAAGTAGTTTTGTAATTTAGAGCAGAAAGATCTTGAAGTTTCTTGGCCAAGTGTTTAATAATAATTGAGAAAATGTCTATTTTAAAGTTTTAGTAGTCCATATTTTATTACTTGTTAAAATATTACATAGCTATCGTTCTCCGATGAAGAACCTCTTCAGGATAAAAAGAGGAGCTCTGAAAATATTTATGTACCGAATTCAAGCAAATTTCTTGCAGTAATTGAGTTTCTAAAAGTTAATGTTCTAAACAAATTTTTTAAACTACGAGAACTCATCCCACTCGAACCGAAATAATATATGTGTCCTTATTCGATCTGGCAGCTCAATTGAATAAATCATCATTTCGCTGTGACTACGTAAAGTATGCAACAATTTGATGTGCTTATTTGCTTTAACGACCCTGAACGAATTGAATGGGACATTTACAGGGAGTCCAGCGATCCTTTGGAAGGAAATTTAAGGTCTTTTCTAGGTCAAGAAGTCAAGATTTTCCAGATCTCCGTTTTTACCTCAAATAATGAAACATCCGTGAATTAAAGATGTAAAAAATGAGGCATTTCATTTTTTGTTACACAACAACTTTTAAAGAAAGCAGAATCATAAATAAACCAATTTTTCATTTTTTGCGAACATAAGTCGTCTCTGAAATCCTTAAAATTCGTAAAATCTTAAATCTTTGTTCAATTCTTTGAAATTTTTATGAAATTATTGAAATCTTTGTGAAATCTTTGGCGCTCGCTTGAAATCATTAAAATGTTTTGAAATCTCAGATTTGTTAAAGCCTTTTGAATCAGTTGACCCTCTTCGAAATATTTCGTATTCGTTTGAAATCATTGAAATATTGGAAATCGTTTCAAATTTTCGAAATATTTTTAAATCTTTGAAATCTGGTGTTCTGTACCCTTTTTGAAATCTTTAGAATTCTTGTATTCTTTTGAAAACTGTGTGAAAATTGTATGAAATCTTTAAAAAATTCATGAAATCTTTCGTATTCATTTGAAATTATTAAAATATTTTTAATTTGTGTAAAATCTTTTGAAATTTTTTGAAAGTTTTGAAATCTTTGGAAATGTTCGAAATCTCTGGGAAATTTTTGGGAAACCTTTGAAATCCTTACCAAATCTTTTTCATTCGTTGAAATCATCGAATTATTTGAAATCTTAGTGAAATCCTTTCAAATCTTCTAAAATATTTTCAAACCTTTTGAATTCGTTTCAATTATTTGAAATGTTTTAAAATCTTTGAAATCTTTGGAATTTGTTTATTCTTTTGAAATCTAAATGCAATTTTTATGAAAACTTAAAAAAATTTGAAAAACCTTTTTGAATTCTTTTGTATTCATTTGAAACCTTAAAAATATTTTTAATCCGTGCAAAATCTTTTGACATCTTTGGAAATGTTCGAAATCTTTGTGAAGTCTTTGAAATCTGGCGCACAAGACTTTTTAGAATCTTTGAAATCCTTCGAATCTTTATGCAGTGTTCAAATTTTTCGTGAAATCATTGAAATCTTTGTCAAATCTTTTGAAATATCTGTGAAACTTTTCTCAAATCTTTTTTCGTGAAATCTTTTTCATTCGTTGAAGACATTGAATTATTTTAAATCTTAGTGAAATATTTTCAGATCTTTAAAAATTTTTTAAAACCTTTTGAAATTGTTTCAAATCTTCGAAATATTTGTAAATCTTTGAAATCTAGTGATCAAATAAATCTTTGAATTTCTTTCAATCTTTTGAAAAATTTAAAAACTCAGTAAAATTGTTGTGGATTATTTGAAATATGGTGCACGCGCTTTTTTAAATCTTCGAAATCCGTGGAATATTTGTAAAATGTTTAAAAACTTTTAAATATGTTTAAATCTTTGAAATCTTTTGAAGCCTTTTTAAATCTTTAGTAATGTTTTGTAATCTGATGTAAACTCAAAAATCAAGTGGTGAAACGCTTAAAAAAATCGTTATATCGCAATGACTTATTCTAATTTTGAAACTGAATTAACATCGAAATTTTAAACTAATAATTTTTATCATTTGTAAGTTGAATATCACAAAAAAAATTTATAATAATTTAACTTTCTATATTAGCGAAGACGAAACTAAAAACGTATAGAATTATTCACAATATTAAAGACTGTTCATTTCAATCTATAAAATAATTTTTAAAGTCTGCAAAAAGTGCCTAGAAATCTCTTTATTTATTCCGTAATAAGTGAAAAATAAATTACATCTTGATCAATAAAACATGTTTCAATAACAAGATTTCTTCTAAAGGAGACGTTTCTTTCATAATAGACTAAAATATTCAAATTACTTTTTGCATTTTAATAAAATAACTGTTTTAAAAGAAAAGAAATTTTTAATTCAAGGTTCTCGTGAAAACTTGCAGGATATTTCCAGTTTTTCAAGATTAAACAACAAAAATCAAAGAGAATTCCAGGTTTTCAAGGTCCCTGGATAACCTGATTTAGTATGTCAAAATGTATGCGAATACGACGGAAAGTGATCTGATTTCTTTTATTGTCTATCTTAAATTGAAGCGTGCCCTACACAACATTTTTATTAATTTTAAAGTACAGTCAAACTCGGATATAACGCCCCCTAGATATATCCTTTCCGGGAATCAAAACCACGCCGCAGGTAGGAATAAATGAAGCTACGGGAAGTGTGCGGTTGTCACTAAGGCGTGAACAAACAAAAGCGATTTCATCCGAAGCAGCACTCTCTCGGTTTTGTTTCCCACCTCCGCCAGACCCAAAAACCGACACAGTCTCCGAGTTTTACTGCATATCAATTTATTCATTTCTGAGAAGTTGCTTAAATATGAATGAAATATATTTAAAATAATGCTCTATTTGTTATTTAATTTTACACCAAACACGTTATAAAGCAAATATAATGTAAAAGAGTTTATTTAGTATCGTTTATTTAATATCGAACAGTACCTAGACAATTACTTTATCATTTAGGTAAAAATACAAAGGTGATGGAATCCTTTACAAAGATGGTTCCGACATTGGCAAATGTAATTCGTGAAGAAGAACGACTGCAGATCTCAACAGATGAGCTTGTTGTTGGCGACCTGGTAGAAATGCGTCTTGGGGACAAGATTCCAGCAGATATAAGGATTATTCAATCACAAGGGCTTCGAGTAGAAAATTCTAGCATCACAGGTGAGAGTGAACCATTAACAAGAACCGACTACCCAACAGACTACAACATCCTCGAAAGCCAGAACGTCGCTTTCTTTTCTTCATTTGCTGTAGCCGGCGAAGGTAAAGGAATAGTAATAGCCACCGGCGACAAAACGATGATTGGCCGTCTCGCTGGTCTCACAACGAACCTTACAAAGACGGAGACTCCAATCGCCAAAGAAATTCGACACTTTGTCCACATCATAACCTTCATTGCCATCTTTTTCGGAGTCATCTTCTTCTTCCTCTCGCTTTTGATCGAAGCTAATTTTGTCACCGCCTTCACCTATCTACTTGGAATCATCATTGCTAATGTCCCCGAAGTTCTCCTAGTCACAGTCACCACGGCTCTCAGCCTAACAGCCAAGAAAATGGCAGAGAAGAACTGCTTGGTTAAAAATTTGGAAGCCGTAGAAACTCTGGGATCAACTTCTGTCATTTGTTCAGACAAAACTGGAACTCTGACTCAGAATAAGATGACTGTATCGAATATCTGGTTCGGAAACTCAAGACATCATTTTCCAGCTGATCAGATGTTGGGAGTAGAAAGAGAGTTACTTTTAGAAAAGCCAGCCTTTAATATCCTGATTAAGGCTGCAACTTTGTGCCTCAGAGCCTATTTCAAAACAGAAACGACTTTGTTCAATATGATAGAGGATCGAGAAGTAATTGGAGATGCCTCCGAATCTGGAATTCTGAAATTTTGCGAGCATATGCATTCCACGAAACAATTTAGAGCCACATTTCCGAAGATTGCTGAGATTCCCTTCAACTCGGTTACGAAGTACCAGATGTCAATTCATAGGGAAGAAAATGGGTATATAATGATCATGAAGGGAGCACCAGAGGTGATACTTGATTCTTGTTCGACGATTCTTGATCCAGCAGGTCAAACTAAGCCAATGAGCAGTGCAGACTTGGAATTATCACGTCAGGCTTGTGCAGAGCTTGGATACATTGGAGAGAGGGTTCTAGCTTACTGTGACTTGACGCTTCAAGGTTCAACTTATGGTCCAAATTATGAGTTTAATACCGAAATCCCCGAGACGTACAATTTTCCGACGAAAGGATACAGGTTTGTGGGATTGGTAAGAGAACTAATTATTGTTTACTTTAACTTTGTGGGAATAACCTGACTCAGAAAACAGAAGTGGCTAGTTACTTTTTTCTAATGAATTTAGTCGATTAATCGAATTAATCCTTGTAAATAATATGATTCAAGGAATCATAATTGTCTTCACTTCATTCCATATTCTAATCTTAATCATTTTGCTCCTTTCATATCTTCTACTGAACGTTCTAGAATTTTCTCCACGAGCCTTTCGTACCAAAGTATGTGTTCTATCAGCCTATCACGTTGTTTCTTTACCATACTGTGTGAAATTCTCTTTTCTTAAAATATTTCTAGTATTTCTTCGCTCGCCGCTTTGTCCATCTATTTTATCTTTATCATCTTCCTATATTAACTAGTTATTTTATTACAAATGTAGAAAAATTCTTAAATTTCCTTTGTCTGCCTATTGAGAACAGCTTGGACCAATTTACATTATCAAGTGCTTTTTGTAAATCTACGAAAGCCATGAATATCGGCTCTCTTTTGCTGTCTACCTTCTTGAATTGCTTGGATTTTTTTTGTGTTCTCCTGTTGTTTTTGGAACCAAATTAATTTTCTTCAAGTTAATCTTCTACCCACTTTTCTAGCGTTCTGTATAGTATTCGCATTAAAATTTATGCGAAATGGATCGTAATATTTAATATCTCTTATCAACACTCCCTACTTGTTCCTCGTTTTCTGTGATTCCATGCTTTTCCGTTACTATTTTTCCTCTTACATTCCTAGCATTCTTATATTTTCTTATCTTGTCCAACAATTCCAGATTCAAAGACTTATCCGCTACTTCCTAGCCATCCTGTTCTGAAATACAGTCACCTCTTTAGCAAATCTCTATCCTCATATCAGGCCATGTCGCCTTGACGTTATTGCTATCATTTTTAATGCATTCAATTTCTTCGTCAGTCTTTCTTTGGAAGCTTTCCAAAACATCTGCGCTTTTTAATTACTCTACACCCCATCTTCTCGTTCTTTTCTGGGTGCACGTATAGATTCGTGTTTTATAATTCTTAAATAGGGTCTTTGAAATAACTAGCCTATGGTTCATAGACAATCCTATTTAGAAGCGGCGAAGCCTTTTTATAATAAATAATAAATTAATAATAGAATATTTTTAATAATAAATTCTTTAATAATAAATTAACAATAAATAGAGAATAATAAATAATAGTAATAAATACGGGTATAAAATTCATATTGCCAAAGATTTCACAAAGCTTTCAAAGTTATTAAATACCTCGCAAAGCTTTCGGATAGATTTAAAAGATTTTACAAAGACTTGAATTATTTCACAAAGATTTCAATAATTTCACAAATATTACCAAATATTATTTTTTTTTTAATATTTCGCAGATTTCTAAAAATTTCAGAAAGATTTGACAAAGATATCACAAAAATCTCAATGATTTCTCGAAGATTTCACAGTTTTCCAAGATTTTGGATAGATTTAAAAGATTTGATAAAGACTTTACATATTTCTCAAAGATTTCAAATACTTCCAAAAGATAAAAAATATTTCGCAAACATTTAAAGAATTTCACAAATATCATGAAATATTTCCAAAATATTTGATATATTTCACAAAAATTTTAATGATTTTTTAAGCATTTCAAAAAAATTGCAAAGATTTTGGATAGTTTAAAAAGATTTCACAAAAAATTCAACGATCTCGCAAAGATTTCAACAATTTAAAAAATATACCAAATACTTCAGAAATATTTTCAAATGGTTTTAATGACTTTCCAAACATTTCAAAGATTGCGAATATTTCGCAAAGATTTAAACAGCTTCAAAAATATTATTAAATATTTATAAAAATATTGTTAATATTTTACAAATGTTTCAACGACTTTTTGAAAATTTCAATAATTTCAGAAATATGAACAAATATTTGAAATATTTCGCAAAAAAACAAAATTAGGCCAACTTTATCAGGTTTTATTAACTCAATGGTAGAAATAAGAAGAACAGCGCCAGCAGTTGGCCACAACTTGAACTAAAAGTATCAATGTGTGACATATGTGTGCCATATATAAATTGTATACATGTGAAAATTTTGTTAATTGAATATATTTATCAATAAATTGGGTAAACAAACTGAGAAAGCTATGTAAAGATATATATATAATTAAAAATTTGTCAGAAGGATAACCGCAGGATTTCGCTAGGAGCGGGTGCTAATCTGAAAAATTGCACCCGCTTTCAGCGAAATCGCGGTAAAATTTCAGCCACCACCACGTCTCACAACCGTGAGATATATATATATATACGAGGTGTGTTCAAAAAATAAGGTGACTTTATGGTTTTCTCGAAAAATATTCATCTATTCCTCAATATTCATGTTGTCCCCTTCAAAGCAATCCCTCTCAGATATAATACACTTGTGCCAACGCTTTTTTTAATCATCGAAGCACTTCTGATAATCATTTTGTGGTATAGCCTTGAGATCTTTCAGCGATGCAGTTTTTATCTCCTCATTCGTTGAAAATCGATGTCCTTTCATGGGTCTCTTCAGTTTTGGGAAAAGAAAAAAGTCACTGGGGGCCAGTTATAACCTTTTGAGAAAATCAGGATCAATATTGACTTCATTCAACATCTCCTGAGCAATGGTCATGCGATGGATCTTTTGATCAAAATTAAGCAGTTTTGGAACAAATTTCGCTGACACACGTCTCATGCCCAAAACGTCCGAAAAGATAACATGGCATGAGCCAACCGATATGCCAACATCTTCAGCAACTTCTCTGATGGTAATTCGGCGATTTTTCAACACCATTTCTGCCACTGCTTGCACGTTTTCATCTGTTGTTGACGTGCTGGGACGTCCAGGGCGAGGTTCATCCTCTCGGCCTTCTTGGAACAGCTTGTACCACTTATACACATTTTTCTTACTCAGAGAAGACTCACCGTATGCAACTGTAAACATTTCAAGAGTTTTAGAGCACTGGATTCCATTTTTCACACAAAATTTAATGCAAACTCTTTGCTCCATTTTTTTCGAAACAAGAAAATCGCCGAAAATTCGATAACGAACATGGTTCGCTTCTCGAAGTCAAGAAGAACCATGTAAGGCCTCGAGTGAGCAACAGAAACAATTGTCGAGAACATAAAGTTCCAGTATATGCGGCACTTCCCATTCTCGACAATTGACTCAATTTCCCTGGGAGCATTTAGAGGAGCG